>NC_053501.1:0-117500 GCF_905171775.1 Rana temporaria | reverse complement strand
GCCCTTTCTAACTCCGGCGCATACGCAGGAGAAATCGCCCTACGACGATTTGCAAATACCTCCTGGACAGTGCAGGTCTGGGAGATATTTCAAGCACCTACAGGTAGGCCTTAGTCTAGCCTCACCTGTAGGCTAAAGTGGTTGTAACGGGTTTACAATCACTTGTACGGGTTTACAATCGCTGATTGGTTTCCAGTGGTGACCCGTCCATTAGGAGTGGCCCGGGCGCCGCCCCCTCTATCCATGCCACCACCCTATATGAATAATGGATAGATTTGTGAAAACTGGATGTGCTGTCCACCACTCCCAGTGATAATAAAGTATAACAATCCAACTTTCGATCATCTCTAAAATGATAAGAGATCATCTAACGCATGAGAATGCCCAATGCCGGGCCACATCCTCTGTGTGTCTCCCCACCTCCAAGATGGATGGATGGATCCGACAGCTCCAGACTCAGTGTCCCCATCACCTCTCACTCTGGACTCCAAGGAAGGGGACAGGAGCTGTGACATGATGAGCATCCAGATTTGTTGGTGAACTCCATGCTGGATCATCCTTCAAATTCCAATTCTGTGTGAAGAATAGGTGGCCAGAAAGCCGGCACCACGTCCATAACAACTAATGATTTATCAGCTGTCAGCAGGCTTCCCCACTGACAGCTGAAATGTAAACAAAAGAATGCCAGCAATAGAAAATTCAGGGGGGGGGGGAATAGCATGACTCCGCCCCAACCATACCACACCCTTATCTGAGCATGCAGCTGTCAGGCCAGGAAAGGAGGGGGGGACACCAGCGAGTGCCCCCCTCCTGAACCATACTGGGCAACATGCCCTCAACATGAGGGGGTGCCTTGTTGATGGGGACCAGGGCCTCTAACCCACAACCCTGGCGGTGGTTGTGGGGGTCTGCAGGCGGGGGGCTTATTCTGAATTTGGAAGCCCCCTTTAAGTAAGTAAAGACAGTCCTTTTTAAAAAAAATATAAAAGATTGAAAATATAAAATGCCCCCTAATTGTAGATCAATCGTCATTCACGATGCCCGCCGACACCGCCTGACATTTCTTAAATTACTAAGGGGTGGAGCTGCTCGAAGATGTCATTGGTTGGCCCCGCCCCCTTGTGCAACCATCGACCCAGCATGCAACGGTTGATGACATCATGAAAAGGTGATCTCACTCAGTAATGTAGCCCCGCCCATTATCTATTTAACCACTTCCCACCCAAGGCAGGACATCCTGGACTTTGAGTCGGGATATCTGACTGATGCCTGCAGCTGCATCCATCATTCATCTTTTTCAGCCGGCGATTCCCATGCAGGGCCGGATTTCAGACAAGGCCACCGAGGCCAGGCCTCTGGGCGGTAGTGGGTGAAGGGGCGGTGCCGCGGCAACAGGGGGTGAAAAAATTCAGTCATCCCGGCCTATTATTGTCTAAGGAACCAACCGCACACTTCTTATGGGCAGAGTTTTACCCTTACGACCGTCCATCCAATCACATAGTAAAAAACACATTTGTATGGGCGGTGAAATCATCAATCTAAAAACCAATCAGCCTGTAAAGGGTGTGACATATCTGCAATCAAGCCATTCGTATTCATGCAATGTGCATTCATGACCCGCCCCCTTTTGAGGCATCAGCAAGTTTTCATTGGCGGGCGGGAGAGATCACAGCCAATAGGCTCCAGCGGAGAGAGAGTTCAGCTGCGTGCGGCGGCGGGCAGTTTGAATATTGCTTTGTGGAAGTGTGATCAGAGTGGAGCTGAGCTGTGTATCCATAGAGAGCGAAGTGAGCACGGGGAAATATATATCACCCCGACGATCGACCTATCGAGGAGAAGGAGAGGGGGGCATACTTGGGATGGGAAGGACAGTGTATGGAGGAGGAGGACATGACATGGAGGAGAGGAGGAGGAGATGGGACTGGAGGAGGGGTAGGAGGACATGACATGGAGGAGATGGGACTGGAGGAGGACATGACATAGAGGAGGAGATGGGACTGGAAGGAGGAGGACATGACATGGAGGAGATGGGACTGGAGGGAGGAGGAGGAGGACGACGTGACATGGAGAAGATGGGACTGGAGGGAGGAGGACATGGACATGACATGGAGGAAATGGGACTGGAGGAGGGGGAGGAGGACATGACATAGAGGAGGAGATGGGACTGGAAGGAGGAGGACATGACATGGAGGAGATGGGACTGGAGGGAGGAGGAGGAGGACTACGTGACATGGAGAAGATGGGACTGGAGGGAGGAGGACATGGACATGACATGGAGGAGATGGGACTGGAGGAGGGGGAGGAGGACATGACATAGAGGAGGAGATGGGACTGGAGGGAGGAGGACATGACATGGAGGAGATGGGACTGTAGGGGAAGGAGGAGGACATGACATGGAGGAGATGGGACTGTAGGGGAAGGAGGAGGACATGACATAGAGGAGATGGGACTGTAGGGGAAGGAGGAGGACATGACATGGAGGAGATGGGACTGTAGGGGAAGGAGGAGGACATGACATGGAGGAGATAGTGCTGGAGGAGGAGGACATGACATGGAGGAGAGGAGGAGGAGATGGGACTGGAGGAGGGGGACATGACATAGAGGAGGAGATGGGACTGGAAGGAGGAGGAGGACATGACATGGAGGAGAGGAGGAGGAGATGGGACTGGAGGAGAGGAGGAGGACATGACATGGAGGAGATGGGACTGGAGGGAGGAGGACATGACATGGAGGAGATGGGACTGGAGGGAGGAGGACATGGACATGACATGGAGGAGATGGGACTGGAGGGAGGAGGACATGACATGGAGGAGATGGGACTGGAGGGAGGAGGACATGGTATGGAGGAGATGGGACTGGAGGAAGGAGGACATGGTATGGAGGAGATGGGACTGGAGGAGAAGAAGGAGGAGGACATGACATGGAGGAGAGGAGGAGGACATGACATGGAGGAGGACATGACATGACATGGAGGAGATGGGACTGGAGGGGAAGAAGGAGGACATGGACATGACATGGAGGAGATGGGACTGGAGGGAGGAGGACATGACATGGGGGAGATGGAACTGGAGGGAGGAGGACATGGACATGACATGGAGGAGATGGGACTGGAGGGAGAAGGACATGGTATGGAGGAGATGGGACTGGAGGGAGGAGGACATGGACATGACATGGAGGAGATGGGACTGGAGGGAGGAGGGCATGACATGGAGGAGATGGGACTGGAGGGAGGAGGACATGGTATGGAGGAGATGGGACTGGAGGGAGGAGGACATGGTATGGAGGAGATGGGACTGGATGGGAAGAAGGAGGAGGACATGACATGGAGGAGAGGAGGAGGACATGACATGGAGGAGGACATGACATGACATGGAGGAGATGGGACTGGAGGGGAAGAAGGAGGAGGACATGACATGGAGGAGATGGGACTGGAGGGGAAGAAGGAGGAGGACATGACATGGAGGAGGAGGACATGACATGGAGGAGGACATGACATGACATGGAGGAGATGGGACTGGAGGGGAAGAAGGAGGAGGACATGACATGGAGGAGAGGAGGAGGACATGGACATGACATGGAGGAGATGGGACTGGAGGGAGGAGGACATGACATGGAGGAGGACATGACATGACATGGAGGAGAGGAGGAGGACATGACATGGAGGAGGACATGACATGACATGGAGGAGAGGAGGAGGACATGACATGGAGGAGATGGGACTGGAGGGGAAGGAGGAGTTGGGACTGGAGGAGAAGAAGGAGGAGGACATGACATGGAGGAGATGGGACTGTAGGGTAAGGAGGACATGGACATGACATGGAGGAGATGAGACTGGAGGGGAAGGAGGAGGACCTGACATGGAGGAGATGGGACTGTAGGGGAAGGAGGAGATGGGACTGTAGGGTAAGGAGGACATGGACATGACATGGAGGAGATGGGACTGTAGGGTAAGGAGGACATGGACATGGCATGGAGGAGATGGGACTGGAGGGAGGAGGACATGACATGGCATGGAGGAGATGGGACTGGAGGGAGGAGGACATGACATGACATGGAGGAGATGGGACTGGAGGGGAAGGAGGAGGACATGACATGGAGGAGTTGGGACTGGAGGGAGGAGGACATGGCATGGAGGAGGACATGACATGACATGGAGGAGATGGGACTGTAGGGGAAGGAGGAGTTGGGACTGGAGGGGAAGGAGGACATGACATGGAGGAGATGGGACTGGAGGGAGGAGGACATGACATGACATGGAGGAGATGGGACTGGAGGGGAAGGAGGAGTTGGGACTGGAGGAGAAGAAGGAGGAGGACATGACATGGAGGAGATGGGACTGTAGGGGAAGAAGGAGGAGGACATGACATGGAGGAGATGGGACTGGAGGAGGGGGATGAGGACATGACATGACATGGAGGAGATGGGACTGGAGGGAGGAGGACATGACATGGGGGAGATGGAACTGGAGGGAGGAGGACATGGACATGACATGGAGGAGATGGGACTGGAGGGAGAAGGACATGGTATGGAGGAGATGGGACTGGAGGGAGGAGGACATGGACATGACATGGAGGAGATGGGACTGGAGGGAGGAGGGCATGACATGGAGGAGATGGGACTGGAGGGAGGAGGACATGGTATGGAGGAGATGGGACTGGAGGGAGGAGGACATGGTATGGAGGAGATGGGACTGGATGGGAAGAAGGAGGAGGACATGACATGGAGGAGAGGAGGAGGACATGACATGGAGGAGGACATGACATGACATGGAGGAGATGGGACTGGAGGGGAAGAAGGAGGAGGACATGACATGGAGGAGATGGGACTGGAGGGGAAGAAGGAGGAGGACATGACATGGAGGAGGAGGACATGACATGGAGGAGGACATGACATGACATGGAGGAGATGGGACTGGAGGGGAAGAAGGAGGAGGACATGACATGGAGGAGAGGAGGAGGACATGGACATGACATGGAGGAGATGGGACTGGAGGGAGGAGGACATGACATGGAGGAGGACATGACATGACATGGAGGAGAGGAGGAGGACATGACATGGAGGAGGACATGACATGACATGGAGGAGAGGAGGAGGACATGACATGGAGGAGATGGGACTGGAGGGGAAGGAGGAGTTGGGACTGGAGGAGAAGAAGGAGGAGGACATGACATGGAGGAGATGGGACTGTAGGGTAAGGAGGACATGGACATGACATGGAGGAGATGAGACTGGAGGGGAAGGAGGAGGACCTGACATGGAGGAGATGGGACTGTAGGGGAAGGAGGAGATGGGACTGTAGGGTAAGGAGGACATGGACATGACATGGAGGAGATGGGACTGTAGGGTAAGGAGGACATGGACATGGCATGGAGGAGATGGGACTGGAGGGAGGAGGACATGACATGGCATGGAGGAGATGGGACTGGAGGGAGGAGGACATGACATGACATGGAGGAGATGGGACTGGAGGGGAAGGAGGAGGACATGACATGGAGGAGTTGGGACTGGAGGGAGGAGGACATGGCATGGAGGAGGACATGACATGACATGGAGGAGATGGGACTGTAGGGGAAGGAGGAGTTGGGACTGGAGGGGAAGGAGGACATGACATGGAGGAGATGGGACTGGAGGGAGGAGGACATGACATGACATGGAGGAGATGGGACTGGAGGGGAAGGAGGAGTTGGGACTGGAGGAGAAGAAGGAGGAGGACATGACATGGAGGAGATGGGACTGTAGGGGAAGAAGGAGGAGGACATGACATGGAGGAGATGGGACTGGAGGAGGGGGATGAGGACATGACATGACATGGAGGAGATGGGACTGTAGGGTAAGGAGGACATGACATTACATGGAGGAGATGGGACTGGAGGAGAAGAAGGAGGAGGACATGACATGGAGGAGATGGGACTGGAGGGGAAGGAGGACATGGCATGGAGGAGATGGGACTGGAGGGGAAGGAGGACATGGTATGGAGGAGTTGGGACTGGAGGAGGGGGAGGAGGAGGATGTGCAGAGCTGATAACTTGGCCGTGCTTTTAGTCCAGTGTTCATCTTTCTCCACATCTTCCAGGCAGCTCTGCAAAGGGAGTAAATCCGGGCCTGTTCCCATGCAAAGTAAGAACAATCATAGCGGAATTTCAAAAAAGCATTTGAAAAATTGCTGCGCAAATACTGCGACGTAAAGAGTTACAACATTGTCTTCCCTGGGGTGTCTGCTAAAAGAACAGATATAATGTTTGGGGATTCTGAGTAATTTTTTAACAATTAAACATTTGCCAACCATCTGCCGCAGTTTTACAGTGGCAGAATGGCACAGCTGGGCGAAGCGACATTACCTTATGTTGCTTCGCCTTTTGGCCACTAGGGGGCGCGGGACGCAGGAGGCGATGACTTGACTGCCGGGCACCTGCGATCGCTTGTGACAGAACGAGAATCGGGAGCTGTGTGTGTGAACAATCAGATCCCGGTTCTTTCAGGGGAGAGGAGACTGATTGTGTGTTCATACAAAATATCAACAGCGATCTGTCATCTCCCCTAGTAAGTCCCATCCCCCCTTCAGTTAGAACACACTAAGGGAACACATTTAACCCCTTGATCGCCCCCTAGTGTTAACCCCTTTCCTGTCAGTGACATTTATACAGTAATCAGCGCATTTTTATAGCTCTGATCGCTGTAAAAATGGCAATTGTCCCAAAAATGTGTCAAAAGTGTCCGATGTGTCCGCCGGAATGTCACAGTCTCACTAAAATTTGCAGATCACTGCCATTACTAGTAAAAAAAAGAAAATAATAATAAAAATGCCATAAAACCATCCACTATTTTGTAGACGCTATGGCCCAGATTATGGCGCACATTACGCCGCTGTAGAGTAACCAATGTACGCTACGCCAACGCAGCAATGAATTCAGCAAGCCAGTGCTCCCAACGCTGCGCCAGCGTGGCGTGGGTTTCGAAGGCGTAAGCCGGCGTAGGTGGAAGTGGGCGTGACCCATGCAAATGAGGCATGACCCCATGCAAATGATGGTCCAAGCGCCAACAGATACGTATCACAAACTGCGCATGCGCCGTGACATGGACGCATTTCCCTGCGCATTCTCACAGCCAGGTCGGAACAACTGCCTAAACTACACCGGATCACTGCGTATGACGTGAACCTAACGTACGCCCAGCTAGACACACGTTCAACGTAAAATACGCCGGCTTGTGTTCCCTGGTGCAGACCTTTGCATGTCTGTTGCCGGGTTGCACCTCCTTTATGGGGCATAACTTTACGCCGGACGTACAACTTACGCGCACCTCGCGTAGCCTGCGTCTGTTTGTGAATCACCGTATTTCCCTCATTTGCATGTTTGAACGGCTAACAATGGGAGCGCCACCATGCGCCCAGCCTAAATGTGCGCCCACCCTACGCCGGCGTAAGCAAGATATGTCGGCGGGGTGTAGCCTGGTTTCAGGCGCATCTCTGTTTGTGGGTCTGGAGCACAGATACGCCGGCGCACATTTGCACTTACGTCGGCGTAACTTGTTATACGTCAGCGTAAGTGCTTTGTGAATCCGGGCCTATAACTTTTGCGCAAACCAATCAATAAACGCTTATTGCAAAATTTTCTTTACCAAAAATATGTAGAAGAATACGTATCGCCCTAAACTGAGGAAAAAAAAACGTTTTATTTGAGCAAAAAGTAAAGGATTGTGTTTTTTTTCAGAATTGTCGCTCTTTTTATGTTTATAGCGCAAAAAATAAAAACCACAAAGGTTATCAAATACCACCAAAAGAAATCTCTATTTGTGGGGGAAAAATTCCGCTTGAGTATGGCGTCATACGATTGTCAGTTAAAGCGACGCTGTGCTGAATTGTAAAAAGTGGTCTGGTCAGGAAGGGGGTAAAATCTTCCCGGGGGTGAAGCAGTTAAATAAAAGAGAAATTTCCCTTTTAGGAAAGGAGTGCCAGGACAGGTCCGGCATGGAAGTGGTGAGGAAATGTCCGATGGCTGAGCAGGGAGACAGCGTGTTCTTTTTTGTTTTTTGTTTTTCGGGTCCAGCGGTGTGCCGGCGTAATCATTGACCTGGGGACATTTTATTTTTTAACCATTTCCGGACCGCCGCACACCGATATACGTCGGCATAGGGATATCTCTGCAGCAGCTACCATAACCCGGGTATCCTCGTCTTCAGTCAGAGGTCCGGTTTCCGATAATGGTGGTCTCTGCGGCAGATTCGCCGCAAGATCACTTTTATCGGTGGCGCGAGAGGGGCCTCTCCCCCCTCCGCTCTCCTGTGCCCTCCGCTGCTTACTGGAGCCGTCGGCAGCGGCGGCGGCGATCGGGTCCTTATAGTGGCTGGGTATGGAGACGAGTGAGGGGAAGATGGCCCCACCCCCTCTCCATACCATTGCAGGGCGGAAGCGACATCAAACCCTCACTTCTGCCCAAAGATCTTTAAAGGGCCATTTGCTTTATTTTTCCAAATCTAACATTTTTATTATTTTTTATTATTGCATTTTAGTGTAAATATGAGACGTCTTTCTGACCCCCGGATCTCATATATAAGAGGACCTGTCATGCTTTTTTCTATTACAAGCGATGTTTACATTAGCGACACAATTGTTTTTTAAAAGAACAGTGTAAACAATAAAAATAAAAGGCAAAATATTTAAACGCGCCCGTCCCGCCGAGCTCGCATGCAGAAGCGCATATGAAAGCGGCGATCAAACCACACATGTGAGGTATCGCCGCGATCGTTATAGCGAGAGCAATAATTCTAGCCCTAGACCTCCTCTGTAGCTCAAAACATGCAACCTGTAAGTTTGCCTGAAGACCCTGGTCTCTGTGCTGGAAGAGCGAGCGCCATGGGGTGGGAGAGAGCCAAGACAGCTGCTGGACGGCACTAGATCCAGGTCAGGCTCAGGTAAGTTTGAGGGGGGCTGGGGGGAGGGGCTGAATGCAGAAGTTTTTTTTACCAGAGAATGTAATAAATTGGAACTTTAGTTAGAAAATGAAGTCTTGCTAGATCACTGCCGGCCCCTTCTGCAGGTATTACGGTTTTCCCGCCATTCCTATTATAGAAAGTTTGTGGACTTCCTGGCACCACACTTAGAGAACTCCTTTAACCGTTTAAGGACCGCCTAACACTGATATACGTCGGCAGAATGGCACGGCTGGGCACAGGCAAGTACAGGTACGTTGCCCTTTAAGGGCCCAGCTGTGGGCCGCGCACACGTTGCCGGCGGGACATTACCCGATCACGGGACACCGGCGGCGATCGGTCACAGGAGCTGAAGAACGGGGAGAGCCGCGTGTAAACAAACCTTCCCCGTGTGGCTCGTCACTGATCGTCTGTTACCTGTCATAGGGAACGACGATCAGTGACGTTACAAGTCCAGCCCCGCCCCCCTACAGTAAGAATCACTCCCTAGGACACACTTAACCCCTTAACGCCCCCTAGTGGTTAACCCCTTCACTGCCAGTGTCATTTACACAGTAATCAGTGAATTTGTATAGCTCTGATTGCTGTGAAAATGACAATGGTCCCAAAATAGTGTCAAAAGTGTCCAATGTGTCCGCCGTAATGTCGCAGTCACGAAAAAAATCGCTGATCGCCGCCATTAGTAGTAAAAAAATTTTTTTATAAAAATGCAATAAAACTGTCCCCCATTTTGTAAACGCTATAACTTTTGTGCAAACCAACCGATAAACGCTTATTGCGATTTTTTTTACCAAAATTATGTAGAAGAATACGTATCGGCCTAAACTGAGGAAAAAATGTTTTTTAGATATTTTTAGGATATTTATTATATCAAAAAGTAAAAAATATTGCTTTCTAAAAAAAAAAATCGCTCTATTTTTGTTTATAGCGCAAAAAATAAAAACCGCAGAGGTGATCAAATACCACCAAAAGAAATCTCTATTCGTGGGGAAAAAAGGACGCCAATTTTGTTTGGGAGCCACGTCGCACGACCGCGCAATTGTCAGTTAAAGCGACGCAGTGCCGAATTGCAAAAAGTGGCCCGGTCCTTTACCTGCATAATGGTCCGGGGCTGAAGTGGTTAATGCGTTACTTAACCATTTGCCTACCGGGCACTTTCACCCCCTTCCTGCCCAGGCCAATTTTCAGCTTTCAGCGCTGTCACACTTTGAAACAAAATGTTTATCGTTTTTTTAAGACAGATAGAGCTTTCTTTTAGTGATATTTAATCACCATTGGGGTTTTATTTTTTGCTATTTAAGAGCTGTCACGGCGGGTCTAGCGTCATTTGGCGGGCGCCTCCCATGGAGGCGGAATCGAGGCGGCATGTATTCCGTATAGCGGGTGGAAGAAGGATTACATCGCTGGAATTTCTTTTTCTTTTTTAATAAAGGACTTGTCCCAAGCTGTGTCTGTGTTTTTTTTTACACTTTTTGTGAAATGGTACAATGTACCCCTTTACCAATTCACATGGGGGGGGGGGGGCGGGATCTGGGGGTCCCTTTTGTTAAAGGCAAGGGTAAGGGTTGTGGGGAAATCCTCCCCATGTTGAGGGCATGTGGCCTGGTTCAGGAGGGGGGGCAGCTCTCTCGCCCCCCCTCTTTTCCTGCGGCCTGCCAGGTTGCGTGCTCAGATAAGGGTCTGGTATGGATTTTTGGGGGGAGCCCCACACCATTTTTTTTATTTTGGCATGCAGTTCCCCTTAAAATCCACACCAGACCTGAAGGGCCTTTATATGGAATTTGAGGGGTCCCCACACATTTTTTTTATTTTGGTTCAGGGTTCACCTTAATATTCATACCAGACCCAAAGGGCCTGGTAATGGACTGGGGGGGGGACCCCTGATGTTTTTTTCAATTACTTTTCTCTGAACTGCCGGGAGCCGACAATTCATGAATAGCCGCAAGTGATTTTTAATGACTTTCTTTGCTTTAGAAATGACACTTTGTGCAGAGACAGTTCTAAACACGGGAAACATGCGATACTTTACAGACATACTATAGACACCCCCCAGGTACGAAATTTAAAGGAATATTTCACTTTTTTTTCACTTTAAGCATTATTAAAATCACTGCTCCCAAAAAAACTTCAGTGTTTAAAACTTTTTTTTGCATTGATACATGTCCCCTGGGGCAGGACACAGGTCCCCAAACACTCCCCTGGGGCAGGACCCGGGACCCCAAACACTCCCCTGGGGCAGGACCCGGGTCCCCAAACACTCCCCTGGGACAGGAGCCAGGTCCCCAAACACTCCCCTGGGACAGGACCCGGGTCCCCAAACACTCCCCTGGGGCAGGACCCGTGTCCCCAAACACTCCCCTGGAGCAGGAGCCAGGTCCCCAAACACTCCCCTGGGGCAGAACCTGGGTCCCCAAATACTCCTCTGGGGCAGGACCCGGGTCCCCAAACACTCCCCTGGGGCAGGAGCCAGGTCCCCAAACACTTCCCTGGGGCAGGAGCCAGGTCCCCAAACACTCCCCTGGGGCAGGAGCCGGGTCCACAAACACTTTTTATGATAATAACTTGTATTTTAACCTTTAAAATTTGATTTTCACATAGACTTTTACAGGGTGTTCTGCGGCTTTAGAATTTGCTGCCAACACCCCAAATTGTTCGCTATTCGGCGAACAGGCGAACACCTGATGTTCGAGTCGAACATCGGCCTCATCCCTACTGGTATGGACTGGGTGATGTGTTGGGATCTATACTGATATGGACTGGGTAATGGGTTAGGATCTATACTGGTATGGACTGGGTGATGTGTTGGAATCTATACTGGTATGGACTGGGTAATGGGTTAGGATCTATACTGGTATAGACTGGGTAATGTGTTGGGATCTATACTGGTATGGACTGGGTGATGTGTTGGGATCTATACTGATATGGACTGGGTAATGGGTTAGGATCTATACTGGTATGGACTCGGTGATGTGTTGGAATCTATACTGGTATGGACTGGGTAATGGGTTAGGATCTATACTGGTATAGACTGGGTAATGTGTTGGGATCTATACTGGTATGGACTGGGTGATGTGTTGGGATCTATACTGGTATGGACTGGGTAATGGGTTAGGATCTATACTGGTATAGACTGGGTAATGTGTTGGGATCTATACTGGTATGGACTGGGTAATGTGTTGGGATCTATACTGGTATGGACTGGGTAATGGGTTAGGATCTATACTGGTATGGACTGGGTGATGTATTAGAATCTATACTGGTATGGACTGGGTGATGTGTTGGGATCTATACTGGTATGGACTGGGGAATGTGTTGGGATCTATACTGGTATGGACTGGGTGATGTGTTGGGATCTATACTGGTATGGACTGGGTGATGTGTTGGGATCTATACTGGTATGGACTGGGTGATGTGTTGGGATCGATACTGGTATGGACTGGGTGATGTGTTGGGATCTATACTGGTATGGACTGGGTGATGTGTTGGGATCTATACTGATATGGACTGGGTAATGTGTTGGGATCTATACTGGTATGGACTGGGTGATGTGTTGGGATCTATACTGGTATGGACTGGGTAATGTGTTGGGATCTATACTGGTATGGACTGGGTAATGGGTTAGGATCTATACTGGTATGGACTGGGTGATGTATTAGAATCTATACTGGTATGGACTGGGTGATGTGTTGGGATCTATACTGGTATGGACTGGGGAATGTGTTGGGATCTATACTGGTATGGACAGGGGGATGTGTTGGGATCTATACTGGTATGGACTGGGTCATGTGTTGGGATCTATACTGGTATGGACTGGGTCATGTGTTGGGATCTATACTGGTATGGACTGGGTAATGTGTTGGGATCTATACTGGTATGGACTGGGTGATGTGTTGGGATCTATACTGGTATGGACTGGGTGATGTGTTGGGATCTATACTGATATGGACTGGGTAATGTGTTGGGATCTATACTGGTATGGACTGGGTGATGTGTTGGGATCTATACTGGTATGGACTGGGTAATGTGTTGGGATCTATACTGGTATGGACTGGGTAATGGGTTAGGATCTATACTGGTATGGACTGGGTGATGTATTAGAATCTATACTGGTATGGACTGGGTGATGTGTTGGGATCTATACTGGTATGGACTGGGGAATGTGTTGGGATCTATACTGGTATGGACTGGGTCATGTGTTGGAATCTATACTGGTATGGACTGGGTAATGTGTTGGGATCTATACTGGTATGGACTGGGTAATGTGTTGGGATCTATACTGGTATGGACTGGGTGATGTGTTGGAAATGAAAAGATGACACATTGTTTTTATGGAAATGAAAATGATCCCCCTACAGATGGCTGAATTCAAAGACACCCCGAAAATCAAAGAGAAAAAATGATGCAGCAGGCTACTCAGAATGGTCCTCAGTAGTTTGTGTGGCCCCCTAATGAGACGACGGGTGGTGTCCTGGGTTATTTCCTCCCAGATCTGGACCAGAGCATCACTGAGCTCCTGAACAGACTGAGGTGCAACCTGGCGGCACTGGATGGACGGAAACACAATGTCCCCGAGGAGTTCTTTTGGATTTAGGTAAGGTGAGCGTGGGGGCCATTCAATGGTATCAATTTCTTCATCCTCCAGGAACTGGCTGCATGCTCTCGCCACGTGAGGCCGGGCATTGTCGTGCCCCAAGGGGAACCCAGGACCCACTGCACCAGCGTAGGGTCTGACAGTGGGCCCAAGGATTTTTATTCCGATACCTAATGGCAGTCAGGGTACCATTGTGTACAGTGGCGGCTGGTGCTCAACATTTTTGGGGGAGCACAAGCAAACGAAAAAAAAAAGACAATTGCAGCCTCACTGTGCCTATCAAATGCAGCCACTGTGCCATCAAACGCAGCCACTGTGCCATGCCATCAAACGCGTCGCCATAAATTGTCGCTACTGTGCCCATCCATTGTCCCCACTGTGCCCACATCAATTGTAGCAACTGTGCCCACATCAATTGTAGCTACTGTGCCCACATCAATTGTCGCCATTGTGCCCACATCAATTGTCCCCATTGTGCCCACATCAATTGTCCCCACTGTGCCCACATCAATTGTCCCCACTGTGCCCTGAAAAATGCTGCCCGTCAGATTGCCCCTCACCCGGCACTTACCTTTCTGGGTTCAGCCACCCTCCTTCTACGGTCCCTTGATGTCTTCTCTCGCCCTCGATGACGCTGGCTCTGATAGGCACTTCCAAAGCCAATCAGCTGCTGTTATTCAGATGGCCGGCGCTCACCAGGGGGCCGGCCATCTGAATAGTGGGCTGCAGCAACAATACACAGATTCATGCAATGCAATGAATCTGTGGATTGTATTCAGTGGCGGTGCAGGAGAGAGGGGGCGGCGCTCCTGCGCCCTCTATGGACGCACCGCCACTGATTGTGTAGCCTGTAGAGGTCTGTGCGCCCCTCCATGAATATGCCTCCCAGACCATCACTGACCCACCACCAAACCATCACTGACTCACCACCAAACCATCACTGACTCACCACCAAACCATCACTGACTCACCACCAAACCATCACTGACTCACCACCAAACCATCACTGACTCACCACCAAACCATCACTGACTCACCACCAAACCATCACTGACTCACCACCAAACCATCACTGACCCACCACCAAACCATCACTGACTCACCACCAAACCATCACTGACTCACCACCAAACCATCACTGACCCCCCACCAAACCATCACTGACCCACCACCAAACCATCACTGACTCACCACCAAACCATCACTGACTCACCACCAAACCATCACTGACTCACCACCAAACCATCACTGACTCACCACCAAACCATCACTGACTCACCACCAAACCATCACTGACTCACCACCAAACCATCACTGACCCACCACCAAACCATCACTGACTCACCACCAAACCATCACTGACTCACCACCAAACCATCACTGACCCACCACCAAACCATCACTGACTCACCACCAAACCATCACTGACTCACCACCAAACCATCACTGACTCACCACCAAACCATCACTGACTCACCACCAACCATCACTGACTCACCACCAAACCATCACTGACTCACCACCAAACCATCACTGACCCCCCACCAAACCATCACTGACCCACCACCAAACCAACACTGACCCACCCCAAACCATCACTGACTCACCACCAAACCATCACTGACTCACCACCAAACCATCACTGACTCACCACCAAACCATCACTTACCCCCCACCAAACCATCACTGACCCACCACCAAACCATCACTGACTCATCACCAAACCATCACTGACTCACCACCAAACCATCACTGACCCACCACCAAACCATCACTGACTCACCACCAAACCATCACTGACCCACCACCAGACCATCACTGACCCACCACCAAACCATCACTGACTCACCACCAAACCATCACTGACTCACCACCAAACCATCACTGACCCCCCACCAAACCATCACTGACCCACCACCAAACCATCACTGACCCACCACCAAACCATCACTGACTCACCACCAAACCATCACTGACTCACCACCAAACCATCACTGACCCACCACCAAACCATCACAGACCCACCACCAAACCATCACTGACTCACCACCAAACCATCACTGACCCACCACCAGACCATCACTGACCCACCACCAAACCATCACTGACTCACCACCAAACCATCACTGACTCACCACCAAACCATCACTGACCCCCCACCAAACCATCACTGACCCACCACCAAACCATCACTGACCCACCACCAAACCATCACTGACTCACCACCAAACCATCACTGACTCACCACCAAACCATCACTGACTCACCACCAAACCATCACTGACCCACCACCAAACCATCACTGACCCACCACCAAACCATCACTGACTCACCACCAAACCATCACTGACCCACCACCAGACCATCACTGACCCACCACCAAACCATCATTGACCCACCACCAAACCATCACTGACTCACCACCAAACCATCACTGACTCACCACCAAACCATCACTGACCCACCACCAAACCATCACTGACTCACCACCAAACCATCACTGACTCACCACCAAACCATCACTGACCCACCACCAGACCATCACTGACCCACCACCAAACCATCACTGACCCACCACCAAACCATCACTGACCCACCACCAAACCATCACTGACTCACCACCAAACCATCACTGACTCACCACCAAACCATCACTGACCTACCACCAAACCATCACTGACTCACCACCAAACCATCACTGACTCACCACCAAACCATCACTGACTCACCACCAAACCATCACTGACCCACCACCAAACCATCACTGACCCACCACCAAACCATCACTGACTCACCACCAAACCATCACTGACTCACCACCAAACCATCACTGACTCACCACCAAACCATCACTGACCCACCACCAAACCATCACTGACCCACCACCAAACCATCACTGACCCACCACCAAACCATCACTGACTCACCACCAAACCATCACTGACCCACCACCAAACCATCACTGACTCACCACCAAACCATCACTGACCCACCACCAAACCATCACTGACCCACCACCAGACCATCACTGACCCACCACCAAACCATCACTGACTCACCACCAAACCATCACTGACCCACCACCAAACCATCACTGACCCACCACCAGACCATCACTGACTGACCACCAAACCATCACTGACCCACCACCAGACCATCACTGACTCACCACCAAACCATCACTGACCCACCACCAAACCATCACTGACCCACCACCAAACCATCACTGACTCACCACCAAACCATCACTGACCTACCACCAAACCATCACTGACTCACCACCAAACCATCACTGACCCACCACCAGACCATCACTGTCTCACCACCAAACCATCACTGACCCACCACCAAACCATCACTGACTCACCACCAAACCATCACTGACCCACCACCAAACCATCACTGACCCACCACCAAACCATCACTGACCCACCACCAAACAATCACTGACCCACCACCAAACCATCACTGACTCACCACCAAACCATCACTGACCCACCACCAAACCATCACTGACCCACCACCAAACCATCACTGACCCACCACCAAACCATCACTGACTCACCACCAAACCATCACTGTCTCACCACCAAACCATCACTCATCACATGGCTGTGTTTGGTACAGGGGCTGCGTTTGGTACAGTGGCTGCGTTTGGTACAGTGGCTGTGTTTGGTACAGTGGCTGCGTTTGGTACAGTGGCTGTGTTTGGTACAGTGGCTGCGTTTGGTACAGTGGCTGCGTTTGGTACAGTGGTGGTGTTTGGTACAGTGGCTGTGTTTGGTACAGTGGTGGTGTTTGGTACAGTGGTGGTGTTTGGTACAGTGGCTGTGTTTGGTACAGTGGCTGTGTTTGGTACAGTGGCTGCGTTTGGTACAGTGGCTGTGTTTGGTACAGTGGCTGCGTTTGGTACAGTGGCTGTGTTTGGTACAGTGGTGGTGTTTGGTACAGTGGCTGTGTTTGGTACAGTGGCTGTGTTTGGTACAGTGGTGGTGTTTGGTACAGTGGCTGCGTTTGGTACAGTGGCTGCGTTTGGTACAGTGGCTGCGTTTGGTACAGTGGCTGTGTTTGATACAGTGGCTGTGTTTGGTACAGTGGCTGTGTTTGGTACAGTGGCTGCGTTTGGTACAGTGGCTGTGTTTGGTACAGTGGCGGTGTTTGGTACAGTGGCTGTGTTTGGTACAGTGGTGGTGTTTGGTACAGTGGCGGTGTTTGGTACAGTGGCTGTGTTTGGTACAGTGGCTGTGTTTGGTACAGTGGCTGCGTTTGGTACAGTGGCTGTGTTTGGTACAGTGGCGGTGTTTGGTACAGTGGCTGTGTTTGGTACAGTGGTGGTGTTTGGTACAGTGGCGGTGTTTGGTACAGTGGCTGTGTTTGGTACAGTGGCTGCGTTTGGTACAGTGGCTGTGTTTGGTACAGTGGCTGTGTTTGGTACAGTGGCTGCGTTTGGTACAGTGGCTGCGTTTGGTACAGTGGCTGTGTTTGGTACAGGGGCTGTGTTTGGTACAGGGGCTGTGTTTGGTACAGTGGCTGCGTTTGGTACAGTGGCTGCGTTTGGTACAGGGGCTGTGTTTGGTACAGTGGCTGCGTTTGGTACAGTGGCTGTGTTTGGTACAGGGGCTGTGTTTGGTACAGGGGCTGTGTTTGGTACAGGGGCTGTGTTTGGTACAGTGGCTGTGTTTGGTACAGTGGCGGTGTTTGGTACAGTGGCTGTGTTTGGTACAGTGGTGGTGTTTGGTACAGTGGCGGTGTTTGGTACAGTGGCTGTGTTTGGTACAGTGGCTGCGTTTGGTACAGTGGCTGTGTTTGGTACAGTGGCTGTGTTTGGTACAGTG
The DNA here is from genome assembly GCF_905171775.1 of Rana temporaria. Taxonomy (NCBI): domain Eukaryota; kingdom Metazoa; phylum Chordata; class Amphibia; order Anura; family Ranidae; genus Rana; species Rana temporaria. The sequence continues at coordinate 99,146 of NC_053501.1, read as the reverse complement.
GCTGCGTTTGGTACAGTGGCTGCGTTTGGTACAGTGGCTGTGTTTGGTACAGGGGCTGTGTTTGGTACAGTGGCTGTGTTTGGTACAGTGGTGGTGTTTGGTACAGTGGCTGTGTTTGGTACAGTGGCTGTGTTTGGTACAGTGGCTGCGTTTGGTACAGTGGCTGTGTTTGATACAGTGGCTGTGTTTGGTACAGTGGCTGTGTTTGGTACAGTGGCTGCGTTTGGTACAGGGGCTGTGTTTGGTACAGGGGCTGCGTTTGGTACAGTGGCTGCGTTTGGTACAGTGGCTGTGTTTGATACAGTGGCTGTGTTTGGTACAGGGGCTGCGTTTGGTACAGTGGCTGTGTTTGATACAGTGGCTGTGTTTGGTACAGTGGCTGCATTTGGTACAGTGGCTGCGTTTGGTACAGTGGCTGTGTTTGGTACAGTGGCTGCGTTTGGTACAGTGGCTGTGTTTGATACAGTGGCTGTGTTTGATACAGGGGCTGTGTTTGGTACAGTGGCTGTGTTTGGTAGAGGGGCTGTGTTTGGTACAGTGGCTGTGTTTGGTACAGTGGCTGTGTTTGGTACAGTGGCTGCGTTTGGTACAGTGGCTGTGTTTGGTACAGTGGCTGTGTTTGGTACAGTGGCTGCGTTTGGTACAGTGGCTGTGTTTGGTACAGTGGCTGTGTTTGGTACAGTGGCTGCATTTGGTACAGTGGCTGTGTTTGGTACAGTGGCTGTGTTTGATACAGTGGCTGTGTTTGGTACAGTGGCTGTGTTTGGTACAATGGCTGTGTTTGGTACAGTGGCTGCGTTTGGTACAGTGGCTGCGTTTGGTACAGTGGCTGTGTTTGGTACAGTGGCTGCGTTTGGTACAGTGGCTGTGTTTGGTACAGGGGCTGTGTTTGGTACAGTGGCTGCGTTTGGTACAGTGGCTGTGTTTGGTACAGTGGCTGCGTTTGGTACAGTGGCTGCGTTTGGTACAGTGGCTGTGTTTGATGGGCACAGTGAGGCTGCAATTGATGGCACTGAACCGAGGCGGAGGCCTTGACGCTGTGCTTGCCCTACTCTGGAGACATTTCTCACTGCTAAGCCTGACCGCACCATGTTGCGGACACTCCATCTCTGTGACGTAATCACGTCACACACGCAGCGTGCGTATGCGCTAACAGCGAGTACTCGAGGAGGTGAGTATCCACACCTCCCGCGTCATCCAAATTGCGCCCATTCACGCGTTGTGATGTTCATACGTCACACGCCAGTGCCTCTGCACCGCACGGTGAGGTATATATAAGAGCCCGTTAGCGGGACATGTTGCACAGGTCTCTCCGGTGAGACTACACTGCCGATTGCTTCTAGAAAGGGAACTCCCATCTTCCCCGTCTATACTGATCCAATGCCTCTACCTCTCTTTGTAGACACAGAAACGATGCCCATTGTATTGGACGCACATCTTTGTATGTATGTGTATTCGTTCAATTGTAGAGACTTTCATTACTTCCCTTTGAGGAATCAGTTGTTCCATCTCTCCTCCGGGAGTCAATCCCCTTGAGAGGTATTTAAGGTTTTTTCAGTAACTTCTTTTCTATATACATATTTTTATCTACCTTAGAAGCTTATCTGATTCCAGTGCCCATTAGTATTGTAGTGGTCTGCGGTACTAACAAGCAGGGTCCATATCATGACCTGCAGTAATATTACCATTAATAATAATAGTAATAATAGTAATAGTACCATTGTAATTTGGTCGGACATGGTGGGGAGGTTGGCATGGAGGGGGGCCCGGTCAGTTAGCAAGATTAACAAGGCCAGGGTGAAGGTCAATAAAGCTGTGGCTAAGTTTGTGGTCCGTAATGGGGGGTTGGTGGTTTGCCATTGCGAACTAGAGGGGGACTTTGGCCTTTTCCTTAGGGGGGATGGGGTGCATTTGACCCCGGTGGGTATCGATATGTGGGTCCTGGGGCTCCAGGGCGGTTTGCAGCGGGCCTTAAGGCTGTGGCGGGTCGCCCACGCGTATGGTGTAACTGGTGGGCGCCTGTGGCAGGGGTATGGGGTTCCTGAGGGTTGGTTGGTGGTGGGTAGATATATATTGGTGGTATATATCAAAGATGGTTGGTAGGGTTTGGGGCCTGTTCTCGGGATGGGTACCTTCCCTATCGGGTTAAGTGGGCTAGTGAAGGAATCGATCAAGTCTCGGAGCTGCTAGGAATACTTTGGAGATGGTGTCAGCCCATGACATTGCCTTACCTACCTTCTCTCAGGAACCTCTTACCTAATCTTTGGAAAAAGTTATTTGGGTTAATAAAAAGTTGTTATGGTTACATTTATATATTTATTTAAAGGATTATATATATTTATTAATAAAAAGTTATTTTCTAGTTTATTTTATGTTACCTTTTGGAATTAATGCAGAAGGTGTTGTGTTGTTAATGTAGGTTAAGGGGTATGTAAGGTAGTTTTATTTAAGGGGTAAAGAGCTAGGAGTCCAGCAGTTCTCCCCGCTCATGGGCTACAGCAGCCTTATACGTAAGTCTACCTAATGGACTAGTCCTCTGTATATGATTTATTAGTATTGTTGTATTATATCTACATATATCTTTCTTATTTTACATTGATCTCTGAGAGATATTAAACCACGGTTTGGCGGCAAAACATATTTGCTTGCCACCGCTGGTTTTCTTATAAGCCCATTTAAATGCTTGAATATTTAATTATCTAAACACGCCAGTAGATTATACTAGTATGCGAACCAATATAGAGGAATTCATTCTTCCATATGACCGACCCTCGATATATTCCTCACCGCAGGTTCACTGGTTTGATGAGGTTCATGTCAGTCACTTGTGATGCATTGTCTGCTGTGCCATCTGCTGTGGTTGGCACGTACTCACTTCACCCGCTAGGAGGATCCGTCATCACTTTGGAGGTGCGAAGTCTATGCCAATGAAGATATATTTAATTGTTCCATATTCTGTATGTGTCTATTTATTTATCATCCTCTATTGTTTCTTTACTTCATGTATGCTTATTTATAATTCTTTGTGAAACCCACAGAGCCCCTCTCTTTTTTTGCTATGGTGCAGCACTATACGTTTACTTATGGAGTATTTATTCATTCCAGATTACTCTATATATCCATGCATCCCTGAAGAAGCCCCCTAGGGCGAAACATGTAGGACTGCTAGCATGCGATACGTACATAAGCTCCTGCACAGTGTTGTTACTCTCCTTTCTGTGATCATTTTTTATGTGTTTTTTGCATAATTGCCTGTATATATATTTATTATTAAACATTTATATGTGTATAGTACTATGATTTCTGAATGATTTCTGTGGTTCCAGACTAATTGATATCATTTCCAGTATTATATTTATATTTGAACTATCCAATATGCATCCATGAAGTCCCGTGCCATACCCATCACTGGCACTCTACATACACGCTGCAATTGATTGTGTTTTTTTTCAGAATTTTTCAGTTTGTTTGCACCCCCCAAAAATGTAGCACCAGCTGCCACTTCTAGTCAGAACGTAATGAAGACTTTTTCCTGGTCAGGTCTGATGCCGCGCACGCGACCGTTTTTCATGACGAAAAAAATACCTTTTTTTAAATTGGTCATTAAAAACGATGGTGTGTCGGCTACAGAGCATTTTTCATGACGTGAAAAATTGGCATTAAAAATTTAGAACCCGCTCTAATTTTTCGTGTCGTTTTTCATGTCGTGTAAATCGGTCGTGTGTGGGCTTTAACGTCGTGAAAAAAACCCGCGCATGCTCAGAAGCAAGTTATGAGACGGAAGCGCTCGTTCTGGTAAAACTACCATTCGTAATGGAGATCGCATATTCATCACGCTGTAACAGACAGAAAAGCGCGAATCGTCTTTTACTAACACAGAATCAGAAGGGTGGCGCCATCTGAATGGAACCTCCCCTTTATAGTCCCGTCGTACGTGTTGTACGTCACCGCGCTTTGCTCCCGATCGTGTGTAGGCAAGGCCGGCTTGAGAGGAATCACGTCGTATTTTTCCATGACATGAATAACGGTCGTGTGTACGCCGCATTAGATTACAAGATGATCCGGCTGCATTAATATGACGATTTGTTTTTACAAAAAAATAAAAAAAATGTAACCACCTCCCGCCGGTTGTAGAGACAAATGATGGCGGGCGGGATCCCCGCTTGTCCTGGGCTCACCTGTCATATGATGTCAGCCAGTCTTACCGTGACCGCACGCCCCCAGAGGGGCATACAACGCATCGATCATGGGTGCGCTGTATCTCTGGGACTCGGTGAATCCTCAATCTCTGCAAACAGCCAATGGCGCGGCTCTTTACCCATGTGGTCGGATGTGTCCAACCACAGCTGATCATGGAAGTGCCGGTAATCGTCTCTCCTCGCCTCACACTGACAAAGTGTGAGTAGAGACGATCAGTGGCATTTCCTCACAGGAGAGACCTGTGCTGATTATCAGTGCAGCCCCCATAGTGCCCAGCAGTAATGCCAGTCTGTGCCCATCAGTGACACCAATCTGTGCCCTGTAGAAGAAATGAGGATAAAAGAGTGCCTGGTGATCAAAGACGTAATTAATTTTTATTTTATTTGAAGTTTTAGCAATAAAAAGAGGCCAACATGTTTCGGGGGACCAGAGATTCCCCCTTCATCAGGACTGCTAATAAAAATAGTTGTGGGACAATCCAGTGTGGGGGGCGGGAAGGGGGTAAAAGTGCCCGGTATTGGGGGGAGGCAAGAAGGGAGTGTAAGTGTCTGGTATTGGGGGGAGGCAAGAAGGGGGTGTAAGTGTCCGGTATTGGGGGAGGCAGGAAGGGGGTGAAAGTGCCCGGTACTGGGGGGTAGGCAAGGGGTGAAAGTGCCCGGTATTGGGGGGCAGGAAGGGGGTGAATGTGCATGGTATTGGGGGGTAGGAAGGGGGTGAAAGTGCATGGTATTGGGGGGGCAGGAAGGGGGTGTAAGTGTCCGGTATTGGGGGAGGCAGGAAGGGGGTGAAAGTGCCCGGTATTGGGGAGCAGGAAGGAGGTGAATGTGCCTGGTTTTTGGGGGTTGGCAGGAAGGGGGTGAAAGTGCCCAGTACTGGGGGGCAGGCAGGGGGCGAAAGTGCCTGGTATTCGGGTGGCAGGAAAGGGGTGAAAGTGCATGGTATTGGGGGGGCAGGAAGGGGGTGAAAGTGCCCGGTATTGGGGGGCAGGAAGGGGGTGAAAGTGCCCGGTATTGGGGGGCAGGAAGGGGGTGAAAGTGCATGGTATTGGGGGGCAGGAAGGGGGTGAAAGTGCCCGGTATTGGGGGGCAGGAAGAGGGTGAAAGTGCCTGGTATTGGGGGGCAGGAAGGGGGTGAAAGTGCATGGTATTGGGGGGGCAGGAAGGGGGTGAAAGTGCCCGGTATTGGGGGCAGAAAGGGGGTGAAAGTGCCCGGTATTGGGGGGCAGGAAGGGGGTGAAAGTGCCCGGTTTAGGGGGCCCGGAAGGGGGTGAAAGTGCATGGTATTGGTGGGGCAGGAAGGGGGTGAAAGTGCCCGGTATTGGGGGGCAGGAAGGGGGTGAAAGTGCCTGGTATTGGGGGGCAGGAAGGGGGTGAAAGTGCATGGTATTGGGGGGGCAGGAAGGGGGTGAAAGTGCCCGGTATTGGGGGCAGAAAGGGGGTGAAAGTGCCCGGTATTGGGGGGCAGGAAGGGGGTGAAAGTGCCCGGTATTGGGGGGCAGGAAGGGGGTGAAAGTGCATGGTATTGGGGGGCAGGAAGGGGGTGAAAATGCCCGGCAGGCAAGTGGTAAAGCATGATCTGATCTGGAGCCCCTAAAACCATCTGGCTGCTTTATGATGCCATTCTTGACTAGCTGAGTTTCCTTCACCACCCCATTGGGTCCTCCTAGAAGCCCGGCTTGTGAACACGAATAGAATACAGAGAAAAACACGGAAATTGTTCCTCACATTCGCTTTATTAGGAGCGGAATGGTTCATTTTATACAGCAGTTTATCTGCTTTCTCATATTTCTCCATTCCTCAGATGCTCGGGTTTGTTGGCAGCCGGGTTCAGGATTTGGCCGATCCCGAGAATGGTTTCGGTAACTTTGTGGTAGATCATCATGATGTATGGACGGTCCACTCTGAATTCGGGGGCTGTGTTTAAATTGGTTAATCGGGCATCAGTCGCACTACTCGCCTTTGTTTTTCTCTCTTCGATGGCGATATAAGACTGGTGGTAAATCTATCAACAACAAAAAGTGAATAAAACAACGTACTAAAAAAAAAGATAAAAGACTCCAAAATATAAAGAAAAAATTGGTAAGAAATGCAGAAAGCACTGCAAAGACGCTCAAAAGCAACATGCATAGATGTGAACCGAGGCCTTAAGGCCCATTTCAGACTTCTGCGACTTGGGACTGCAAAAGTCACATGACAAGTCGTACCCCTCCCCCCCCCATGATTTCCAATGAGTACCGTTCATATCTGTGTGACTTCTAGTCCCTGTACTACTTTGATCCGACTTTTAATGCGACTTGAGGTCCATAGACCTCAAATTTACACAGGCATTGCAGGACTATCAGGCCGCACAAGTGTGAAAGGGGCTTATAGTGTACGGCCAGCCCAAAAACTTTTTTGGGTCCTTTAGAATGAGTTCATTATGTTAATATCGCTTAAAAGCAGACATTGAATGTTATTATATTTTTTTGCTTTTAAGTGTGTTTTCTAGGCCAATAATTCCAACATGTTCTGCATGTGATCTTCCTTCTGTTCTCCTTGCTGGAGGGGAAGCTGTACCTGAGGACCTGCAGTGCAAGGATCTCCCTGCTTCTTATCCATTCATTCTGTGGATTGTACTTCTTCCACCCATCTTGTGGCTTCTTCATCATCACCCCACCAGTGTAGGACATTCTATCTATCTATCTATCTATCTATCTATCTATCTATCTGTCTGTCTGTCTATCTATCTATCTATCTATCTATCTATCTATCTATCTATCTATCTATCTATCTATCTATCTATCTATATATCTATCTATCTGTCTGTCTATCTATCTATCTATCTATCTATCTATCTATCTCTCTATCTATCTATTTATCTAACGATCGTCAAAAGTACTGGACCTTGTTTTGTGCACTGGTTAGTGGCAGCTGATGAGTTGTTTTTTTGGGGGCAGGGCAGGAAACAGCATGCGGTTGGCAGCACATACCCCATTGCTGCTTCCCATGTTCGGCGGAGGCCTCCTGTTCCCCTTCTCTCCACGGCAGTGGCGGCTTCCATTTCCTCCCTCCTCCTTGGTGGCCAATCGTGAGTCTTCTCTTTTCGGCCATTTGGAAAATGGGTCTCACTCCTGCTTCTGATTGGCCAGATTCAGGATCAGTGTTACAACAGCGAATTTGTTCATTCACTGTTGTAACACCTGGATGGGTTCATGGCGCAGTGCTCTGTGCACACACAGGCTCCTGATGATGAGATGAATGGGAGAGAGAGAGAGGATGGATGGGAGTTGCAGAGGAGACAGCAAGAGAATGGGGAAGAGACCCAGTTCTAGTGCCCTGTCCCTCTGGTCTGCCCCCAGTGCCCTGTCCCTCTGGTCTGCCCCCAGTGCCCTGTCCCTCTGGTCTGCCCCCAGTGCCCTGTCCCTCTGGTTTGCCCCCAGTGCCCTGTCCCTCTGGTTTGCCCCCAGTGCCCTGTCCCTCTGGTCTGCCCCCAGTGCCCTGTCCCTCTGGTCTGCCCCCAGTGCCCTGTCCCTCTGGTCTGTCCCCAGTGCCCTGCCCCCAGTGCCCTGTCCCTCTGGTCTGACCCCAGTGCCCTGTCCCTCTGGTCTGCCCCCAGTGCCCTGTCCCTCTGGTCTGACCCCAGTGCCCTGTCCCTCTGGTCTGCCCCCAGTGTCCTCTCCCTCTGGTCTGCCCCCACTGCCCTGTCCCTCTGGTCTGCCCCCAGTGCCCTGTCCCTCTGGTCTGCCCCCAGTGCCCTGTCCCTCTGGTCTGCCCCCAGTGCCCTGTCCCTCTGGTCTGCCCCCAGTGCCCTGTCCCTCTGGTCTGCCCCCAGTGCCCTGTCCCTCTGGTTTGCCCCCAGTGCCCTGTCCCTCTGGTTTGCCCCCAGTGCCCTGTCCCTCTGGTCTGCCCCCAGTGCCCTGTCCCTCTGGTCTGCCCCCAGTGCCCTGTCCCTCTGGTCTGCCCCCAGTGCCCTGTCCCTCTGGTCTGTCCCCAGTGCCCTGTCCCTCTGGTCTGCCCCCAGTGCCCTGTCCCTCTGGTCTGCCCCCAGTGCCCTGTCCCATTTTGTTAAAGTTGTTGTTGGTAATATTTAATTTTGTAACTTGATTCTGCATAAAACATTGTCATTCCATGAGATAATCTACGAGGGCGTGTTTACGGGTGCAATTGCAGTGTATGAATTAGGTGGGGCAACTGGTGGCGAGTAACTCTTGAGGCCTGGCTAGTAGCTCAGGACTTGAAATTTTGAGCCCTGATATAGGGGGTGGTGTGGATATAGGGGGTGGCGTCTGGGCACCCCTAATGGATGGGCCGACACTGGCACCGGTGTCGCAATCATATCGGAACAGGAATCCAGTGGTTGCTCAGATGTGATAGGAAGGAAATGCTTAGCATAGAAACTCATTAAAAACTGAGCATGTGCAGATCTGCCACCACAGCTGCAAAATCCCTAGCTGCATTAGGGACATGGAGATAGAAGGTGGAGATAGAGAGCAGCAGGATCAACCAGGTGTTTTGCGTCTCAAAAACTCCTCCAACAGAGGCCTTGAATGGCACCCCTCCTCCGGCGTGGACCCTGGGTAGGGCCGCTCCTGGAACCGCCTAGGGTGGTTCTCCACTCGTAGCAATACCAGAGCCCGAAACGCGTTGTGCTTAGATAACTGAGGAGGGTAGGCGAGCCATCCACCCTACTCTCAAGAATAACCTTCTTATGCTTTACTTGTTTTGGCTACCTTCGGATATTTCTTTGTGTTTTCTTTGTTGTTTTGTTGTAATGGAAAAATGTACGTCACTGTTACTAACGAGTATTGCTAAACTGTAAGATGTGACTGAACTCAATAAAATACGTTTTACAAAAAAAAAAACTCCTCCCACAAAGTTGGGAGCATGACGTTGTCCAAAATGTCTTGGTATTCTGATGCCTCAAGAGTTCCCTTCACTGGAACTAAGGGGCCAAGACCAACCCTTGAAAAACATCCCCACACCATAATCCCCCCCCCCCAAATGTGGTAGGACCCTGAAACGCCCACCCACTGTTATTCCTTGCCCAAGGTCTACACAGGACTGTTTGAGCGCTTTGAGGATCGGCTTCTCTTGCGGTTCCTACCCCTGACTTCCAGCCTCCCGTCTTGGTTTGTTGGTTAACAAGATCTCTGCCACCCCTGCTGTCCAACACTTCTTTGGCCATCATCTATGGGCTTCCATCTTTGCCTTGAACCAGGCTCCTCGGTGTGGGGTCAATCTCATCCCACGCTGGCCGTCAGGTGACTTGCCTGCATGCATCCTGCATTGGCTCACCTCCCCCCGAGCCCCCCGTCTCTTCCTGATCTGTGCTGTCACAGTCTGTGGATTCCCCCTCATCTTCTCCACTGTGGTCCAAGACATCCATGTAAGTTTTAGCTAATGCTTAATACATGAACTTTCTGCTACACCCTCTGGCCCACCCCTTGTGCCGGCCCACCCCTTGTGCCGGCCCACCCCTTGTCCCGGCCCACCCCTTGTGCCAGCCCACCCCTTGTGCCGGCCCACCCCTTGTGCCGGCCCACCCCTTGTCCCGGCCCACCCCTTGTCCTGGCCCACCCCTTGTGCCGGCCCACCCCTTGTCCCGGCCCACCCCTTGTCCTGGCCCACCCCTTGTGCCGGCCAACCCCTTGTCCCGGCCCACCCCTTGTGCCGGCCCACCCCTTGTCCCGGCCCACCCCTTGTGCCAGCCCACCCCTTCTCCCGGCCCACCCCTTGTCCTCGCCCACCCCTTGTGCCGGCCCACCCCTTGTCCCGGCCCACCCCTTGTCCCAGCCCAACCCTAGTCCCGGCCCACCCCTTGCCCGGCCCACCCCTTGTGCCAGCCCACCCCTTGTCCCGGCCCACCCCTTGTCCTGGCCCACCCCTTGTGCCGGCCCACCCCTTGTCCCGGCCCACCCCTTGTCCCAGCCCAACCCTAGTCCCGGCCCACCCCTTGTGCCGGCCCACTCCTTGTCCCGGCCCACCCCTTGTCCGTCCCTGGTCACAGGGCTAATCCTTTGACAAAAGAAAGATACTTACGTCTGAAACTTCTAACTTTTGATCCTTTGAGAACCTCACAAAGTCGGCCTCAGTAAACATACTTTCCATGCCCATGACCATCAAGTTATGTCTCAGACTGACATCATAGTTGAAGGATAGTTTGGGTATGTAGAGGTTTAACAGGCTGTGGAGGAAAATACACATCAGTGTCTGTATTAGAAATCCCAACCTTCCAGAATCCCAACCATCCCAAAATCCCAACCATCCCAGAATCCCAACCGTCCCAGAATCCCATCCATCCAGAATCCCAACCATCCAGAATCCCAACCATCCAGAATCCCAACCATCCAGAATCCCAACCATCCCAGAATCCCAACCATCCCAGAATCCCAACCATCCAGAATCCCAACCATCCAGAATCCCAACCATCCCAGAATCCCATCCATCCAGAATCCCAACCACCCCAGGAACCCAACCATCCCAGAATCCCAACCACCCCAGAATCCCAACCATCCAGAATCCCAACCATCCCAGAATCCCAACCATCCAGAATCCCAACCATCCAGAATCCCAACCATCCCAGAATCCCATCCATCCAGAATCCCAACCATCCCAGAATCCCAACCATCCAGAATCCCAACCATCCCAGAATCCCATCCATCCAGAATCCCAACCATCCCAGAATCCCAACCATTCCAGAATCCCAACCATCCCAGAATCTCAACCACCCCAGAATCCCAACCATCCCAGATCCCCAACCATCCCAGAATCCCAACCAACCAGAATCCCAACAATCCCAGAATCCCAACCACCCCAGAATCCCAACCATCCCAGAATCCCATCCATCCAGAATCCCAACCATCCCAGAATCCCAAACACCCCAGGGGAGAGGAGCGGGGAGAGGAGCGAGGAGAGGAATGAGGAGAGGAGCGGGGAGAGGAGCGAGGAGAGGAATAAGGAGAGGATCGGGGAGAGGAGCGAAGAGAGGAGCGAGGAGAGGAGCGAGGAGAGGAGCGAGGGGGGGGAGAGGAACGGGGAGAGGAGTGGGGAGAGGAGCGAGGAGAGGAATGAGGAGAGGAGCGGGGAGAGGAGCGAAGAGAGGAGCGAGGACAGGAGCGAGGAGAGGAGGGGGGAGAGGAGCGGGGAGAGGAGCGAGGAGAGGAATGAGGAGAGGAGCGAGGAGCGGGGAGAGGAGCGAGGAGAGGAGCGAGGAGAGGAATGAGGAGAGGAATGAGGAGAGGAGCGAGGAGATGAGCGAGGAGAGGAATGAGAAGAGGAGCGGGGAGAGGAGGGAGGAGAGGAGCAAGGAGAGGAGCGGGGAGAGGAGCGAAGAGAGTAGCGAGGAGAGGAGCGGGGAGAAGAGCGAGGAGAGGAGCGGGGAGAGGAGGGAGGAGATGAGCAGGGAGAGGAGCGAGGAGAGAAGCGGGGAGAGGAGCGGGGAGAGGAGGGAGGAGAGGAGCGGGGATAGGAGCGAGGAGAGAAATGAGGAGAGGAGCAAGGAGAGGAGCAGGGAGAGGAGCGAGGAGAGGAGTGGGAAGAGGAGCGGGGAGAGGAAGGAGGAGAGGAGCGAGGAGAGGAGCGTGAAGAGGAGCGGGGAGAGGAGGGAGGAGAGGAGCGGGGAGAGGAGCGAGGAGAGGAATAAGGAGAGGAACAGGGAGAGGAGCGAGGAGAGGAGCGGGGAGAGGAGCGAGGAGAGGAGCGAGGAGAGGAGCAGGGAGAGGAGCGAGGAGAGGAGCGGGAAGAGGAGCGGGGAGAGGAGGGAGGAGAGGAGCAAGGAGAGGAGCGAAGAGAGGAGCGAAGAGAGGAGCGAGGAGAGGAGCGAGGAGAGGAGCGGGGAGAGGAGCAAGGAGAGGAGCGAGGAGAGGAGGGAGGAGAGGAGCGGGGAGAGGAGCGAGGAGAGGAATAAGGAGAGGAGCGGGGAGAGGTGCGAGGAGAGGAATAAGGAGAGGAGCGGGGAGAGGAGCGAGGAGTGGAGCGCCGGGCAGCCGCATCGCTGGACCGTGGAACAGGTGAGTGTCTGTTTATGAAAAGTCACCAGATACACTTTTTGTAGCTGCTGACTTTTAATAAACAGTAAAAGGCTGGAACTCCCCTTTAAATAGTAAGTACCCCCCCCCCCCCCCCCCCTGTTAGATTTTGAATTTATTTGATGTGATAAGGGTTTCTGAGAATCAATATTTAAACTTGGTAATTATGAAGGTCGATGAGGAAAGAGAAAGGTCAGTTGCTGTGTAGGTTACATGTATATTTGGACAATGGGTGGAGATGTGTTACTTAATATACACAAGTGGGTGTTACGTTTGTGACAGGAGCACCACCACCTTTCTTGGAGCTATTCTAAAAGAAATTATGCTTAGCTTGGCTTTTAAAACAGTATAAGAATCCATGTGGTTTGAGCAGCTAGCAAAGGAACTCGGGGTCACCCTACCCTGCAGGGAGATGGGGGTAGGAAGCCCACCCAGCAAGAAGCTTTCACTATGGAAGTCCAGCAGAGAGATGTACCATCGAATTCTGAAACCTTCTGAATTACCATCTTGCCATGTTGTGTTACCAGCTGTCATTATGTAAGCATTGACTGTTTGCTTGTCTTTCTTGAAGAATAAACCTGAGTCTTTAATATTGGGATTGAAGCGCCTGGGAAAGAGGCTATTGACATAACACATGACACGTGTCAAAAATGTCCCCCCTTTTCCCCATTCAACACCCCCCCCCCCCCGAAAAAACGGGGAAAAAAACAAATCCTGCAAGAGAAAGGCATAATGAGCTAGTATGCACAGCATACTATCTCATTATGTGGCACTTACCTGAAATCAAAGCCCCCGAAGTGCTCCTCGTTCCACACTGCTGCCGCCGCCATATCCCCTCGCAGATTCTTCCTGGTATCGCCACTCCTGTGCTGTGATTGGCCGGAGCGGCAATGACGTCACTCCCGTGCATGCGCGCGGGACCGGCAGATCCCTGCGCTTGCGTGGGAATACGGCATTAACCCACATAATGGCATTCAGAAAAACGGCACGCACAGTGCACCTGCGCCACAGACATTGGCGCCTGTCATTATTGTAAATATCTCCTAAACCGTGCAGGAGATATTTCTTGCACCTACAGGTAAGACTTAATCTAGGCTCACCTGTAGGTGCAAGTTGTGTGGTTGGCCTTACAACCACTTACAGAGCTAGGGGGGGAAGTGAAGTTTTGACATCGGGTGGGGGCCATCTTCCCCCTCACTCGTCTCCATACCAAGCAGGCGAAAGGATCCAATTACCCCCGCCGCTATCGATGGCTCCAGTAAGCGGCGAAGGGCACGAGAGATTGGCAGGAGGGGGCCCGCTGATAAATGTGATCTCATGGTGAATCCGCCGCAGAGACCACCATTATCGGAGACCGGACCGCTCACTAAAGAAGAGGTTACCGGGGTTATGGTAGCTTTGAAGATATCAATGTGCCGACGTATATCGGCGTGCGGCGGCCCGGTTAAAAAGCAGATTTTTGTGGTAAGCGTCTCTCGGGTTACCTGGTTTTCAATGAGTCGATGTAATGTTTGATCTTCGGGGCGGTCAGCTCTTCCTGCACGCGGTAAAGATGCTGCAGTCTTGGTAGGATGATGATAAAGGACATGTCTCCAATGTACGGTAATTCCACCACATCGCATTCCATCTCTGTGTCTCTGTACATCTTATACAATCCCTGCTGGTTCATCATTGGCGCATTGATCGATGTCCGATCCACTAAGGTGAACTTTCCCGCCCTCGTATTTTGCTGGGAAAACGGTGATCTCCATACACCTGGAGGGAACAAACGATGGAAGATGCTGAACTATCATGGTTTGGGGTCAGTTGTATTTTTATTTAGGTTTTTCTGTTCTTGTTATTTACACTATATTAGCAAAAGTATTGGGACGCCGGCCTTTACACACACATGAACTTTAATTAAAATCCCAGTCTTAGTCCGGAGGGTTCAATATTGAGTTGGCTCCGCCCTTTGCAGCTATAACAGCTTCACTTCTTCTGGGAAGGCCGTCCACAAGGTTTAGGAGGGTGTCTATGGGAATGTTTGGCCATTCTTCCAGAAGAGCATTTATGAGGTCAGGCACTGGTCAGGCCTGGCTCACAATCTCCAAACAGTGTTCTGCTGGGTTAAGGTCAGGACTCTGTGCAGGCCAGTCAAGTTCCTCCACCCCAAACTCACTCATCCATGTCTTTATTGACCTTGCTTTGGGCACTGTTGGACAGTCATGTTGGAGCAGGGAGGGGCCGTCCCCAAACTCCTCCCACAAACTTGAGAGCAGGAAATTGTCCAAAATGTCTTGGTATGCCGACGCCTTTAAGGGTTCCCTTCACTGGAACCAGGGGCCAAACCCAACCCCTGAGGAACACCATAATCCCCCCTCCCCCCCCCACACCATAATCCCCCCTCCCCCACACCATAATCCCCCCTCCACCAAATGATTTGGACCAGTGCACAAAGCAAGGTCCATAAAGACATGGATGAGTGAGTTTGGGGTGGAGGAACTTGACTGTTCTGCACTCGATAGAACACCTTTGCAATGAATTATAGTGGAGACTGTGAGTCAGGCCTTCTCATCCAACATCTGTGCCTGACCTCAGAAATGTGCTTCTGGAAGAATGGTCAAACATTCCCATAGACACCCTTCTTGTGGACGGCCAATGCTCCAACTCTTGCAGGTGTGTGTTCGTACTGTATGTCATCTTAAGCTAGTGAGCTCTGTAAACAACAGAGGAACCTGAGAGAAAATATTCATTTTGTTTTAATTAGAAATTAAAGGAGGAGCGTGCTCATACTTCTAGGCGAAAGGTTAATTGGCGTGCACACGCGGCACGCAGCAACCGATACTGATGTGCCCCTCCATGACCAGGGCATTGTTTTGCTCTTAAGCACTGCACTAGACGTGCAATTCGTTTTCATTCCGAATTAGTTTTTTAACAATTTTTTACACATTCATTAATTTGGAAATATCCAAATGAATAAAAACCCGTTTAACAATGTTTTCCAAATATTTGTAAATTCTAATATTCGAAAATTCGTAAATTCTAAAATTCGTTAATTTGAAATGCCAAAATCACAGAAATTTGACAATCTGAAATAATAACTACTGTATTTGCTGGCGTATAAGACTACCTTTTAGGCTGCATTCACACCTGAGCGTCGGTCGTTCGGTCGTTTTTTTGGGCGTTTTTTTCTGGCGTTTTGTCGCGCGTATTTGCGCGTTTGCATACAGCGTCGTGCGACGTTTTTGTACTTCGGCGTTTTTTATTTTAGCCAATAGGAAAAATTATCATCTTTTCATCACTTGTTGCTATGTTGGTAGATTTTTTTAATCTTCTGCATGGGCGACAAGTCCTATTTATTAAAGCGTCGAAACGCCCGTAGCAAACGCCCGTTGTCGCGCGATACGCTCAATTTGCGCTTTTCCTATTACTTTCTATGGGGAAAAAAAACGCTCAAATACGCCCAAACTGCACGATACGCGCGACAAAAAAAGGTCCGGGACTTGTTTGAGCTTCGCGCGACAGGCGTTTGGGCGTTCAGGCGTTCAGGTGTGAACAGTCACCATAGGGAATAATGTTAATTTTCCCCTCTGGCGTTTGTGAGCAGTGCGCTTCAGGCGTAAAAACGCCTAGGTGTGAATGGGGCCTTACACTTAAAAAAAATGGGCAAAAAGCAGGGGTCGTCTTATACGCCGGGTCAGCTGTTCGGATGCCTGCTGGATGTGCGGTAATAATGTATGTAGCTTCGGCTACATACAGTATATACCGCTTAGCCAATCCCGGTGAGCGGTGTATTCAAATGAATACAGAGCCTGCTCGGATTGGAGTAACAACCTCTGCCAATCCAAGCAGGCTTTGTATTAATAGAATACATCGCTCGCCGTGATTGGCTCCAGCAAGAAGGAAGAAGAATACGGCTCCAGAAGGAAGAAATATTAAGTGTCAGAAGTCTCGCAAGGGGGGTAGGCAGAAAAATCATAAAAAACTAAAATTAGGGGGTCGTCTTATATGCCTGGTCGCCTTATACACCGGAAAATACGGTAACTAATAATAACTATTAAATGATAGGTATTGGAATTGTCTTTCAAATTTGTCTGTTATTAAACTTAACGAATAGGAATTTATCCGAAGTTACAAATAATATAAAATAACGAATGTTGTATCTAAATGAATGGAACATAACATATTAATAATAATAAATAACAATAATAATAATAAAAACTTTTATTAATATTATTATTATTTATAATTAATTTGTTCCATATTATTATTTCAGATAATTCGTATTCGTTACATTCACTAGCAGCCATTATTATTATTATTATTATTATTATTATTATTATTATTAGTTAGTTAGTTATTCTTTAAAATCTTCAGATTTTCTTTCTTATTTTCAAATTCACGAATTTACGAATTTTTGAATTTCTGAATTGTCGTATTTGCTAATGACCCGAAAAACAAAGAAAAAAAAAAGAAAAACAAATGCAACGAAAACGAAACCAAACAAACTTTCCGGCAGGCACGTGTCTACACTGGTAATTGTGCGATCGTGCAACGCTGGCCCCAAATTACATTTATATCATTTTTTTCACACAAATATAGCTTTCTTTTATTTGGTATTTGATCGCCGTGTTTTCTTTTTTTATTAACTTATAAAACGTATCGAACAAAAAAAATATTGAATTTGTTCATAAATTTAGGCCAAAATGTATTCTGCTACATTTCTTTGGTAAAAAAGAAATCCCAATAAGTGTGTGAAAGTTGTAGCATCTGAAAACTTTGGTATATATACTAGAAATACTTGCTTTGCCTGCAGGACATCCATGGACTGCATCCTTCCGAGTAAAGGGCCAATCACAGCAGCTCTTTACCATGTGATCAGCTGTGTCCAATGACAGCTGATCACGATGTCGACACAAGCCAGTTTTCTACTTTCCTCTCCTCACGTTGATGGGAGAAGGACATCTACACCAATAATCAGGGGGGGCATTGATTATCAGTGCAGTCCCAACAGTGCCCACCAGTGCTGACAATCAGTGCTCATCAATGGTGCCAATCAGTGCCACCTATCAGTGCTGCCCATCTATGTTACCTACCAGTGCCCATTAGTGCCACCTATCAATGCCCATCAGGGCTGCCTATTAGTTCCGCCTATCAGCGCCATCTATCAGTGTCCTTTAGTGCCATCGGTCAGAGTTCATTAGTGCAACCTATCAATTCTGCCTCATCAGTACAGCCTCATCAGTGACCATCAGTGCTGCCTTATCAGTGTCCATCAGTGCACCCCAGTGCCTCCTCATCAGTGCCCATCAGTGCCCATTAGTGCAGCTTATCAGTGCCCATTAATAAAGCCTATCCATGCCCATCATTGCAGCCTCATCAGTGCCGCCTCATCAGTGCCCATCAGTGCCGCCTCATCAGTTGCCCATCAGTGCCACCTCATCAGTGTCGATCAGTGCACCTCATCAGCGCACATCAGTGATGCCTCCCCCCAACATGCACTCTTCCTACAGGCAGCTTATCTTGCCAAGTTTACCCAGAAGGGGAGACGATGCAACCGAACTAAAGACACAAATCTCAGTTTGTAAGTTTCGGGGTCTGGCCCCGCCCCTTCATGTGGAGATTATCCTATCTGCAGCACCAGAAAGGACTTGTAGGCCGGACTCTGGAAAAGGCCATCCAATGATTGTTTTATCTCTAGTTTTGTAACATTTGTTTCTCCAACAACATAATGGACTTACCATGAAAGAGTGCGAAATCTAAGAGAACCATCGATGTTTCTGAACTCAAGTTAGTGACTATTTTCCGTATCTTATGGTTTGTTTTGTCCCTCACAATCTTATTGATTGCTTCCTCAGCCGCCCGAGGGTCACTGAAGCTGATGGTTTGGACGGGGGTGTTGTAGTAAAGGTCCATCATGTCTTGGAATTGCGGTAAAAAACTTCCCCCCTGTTTTATGAAGACCTCATTACTAAGCTTGAATCCCCGCTCTTTGGTTGACTGACGTATTGCTTCAAGGATCCTTTTATTGCCCTCATGAAGCACCGTGTCCTCCTCGGTGCCCTTCAGGCCTAAAGCCAAGAGGATTTCTTCCCGAGTTCTACCATGGGAACCGAGAGCCACCATGGAGAGCGTTATGTAAATGCTGAGGGGAGAAATAAAAATTTGTGATGGGGGTCTTTCTACTGGCGATGAAATCTGCTGAAAAATCCTCACAGCAAAGTCCATTTGAGATTCAGATACTGACTCTTGCCATTCAGGATGAGGGTCATTGCCCGGATGTTGATGATTGCCCTGCTGTTGATGATTTCGGTCATTGCCCTGCTGTTGATTTTGATGATTGCCCTGTTGATGATTGCCCTGTTGATGATTGCCCTGTTGTTGATTTCTGTCATAGCCCTGTTGTTGATTTCTATCATTGCCCTGTTGTTGATTTTGATGATTGCCCTGTTGTTGATGATTGCCCTGTTGTTGATTTCGGTCATTGCCCTGTTGTTGATTTTGATGATTGCCCTGTTGATGATTGCCCTGTTGTTGATTTCTGTCATAGCCCTGTTGTTGATTTCTATCATTGCCCTGTTGTTGATTTTGATGATTGCCCTGTTGTTGATTTTGATAATTGCCCTGTTGTTCATGATTGCCCTGTTGTTGATTTCGGTCATTGCCATGTTGTTGATTTTGATAATTGCCCTGTTGTTCATGATTGCCCTGTTGTTGATTTCGGTCATTGCCATGTTGTTGATTTTGATGATTGCCCTGTTGATGATTTCCCTGTTGATGATTGCCCTGTTGTTCATTATTGCCCTGTTGTAGATTTTGATGATTGCCCTGTTGTTGATTTCGGTCATAGTCCTGTTGTTGATGTTGATGATTGCCCTGTTGTTGATTTCGGTCATTGCCCTGTTGTTGATTTCGGTCATTGCCCTGTTGATGATTGTCCTGTTGTTGATTTCGGCCATTGCCCTGTTGATGATTGCCCTGTTGTTGATTTCGGTCGTAGTCCTGTTGTTGATTTTGATGATTGCCCTGCTGATGATTGTCCTGTTGTTGATTTCGGTCATTGCCCTGTTGTTGATTTTGATGATTGCCTTGTTGATGATTGCCCTGTTGTTGATGATTGCCCTGTTGTAGATTTTGATGATTGCCCTGTTGTTGATTTCGGTCATAGTCCTGTTGTTGATTTTGATGATTGCCTTGTTGATGATTGCCCTGTTGTTGATTTTGATGATTGCCCTGTTGTTGATTTCGGTCATTGCCCTGTTGTTGATTTTGATGATTGCCTTGTTGATGATTGCCCTGTTGTTGATTTTGATGATTGCCCTGTTGTTGATTTTGATGATTGCCTTGTTCTTGATTTCGGTCATTGCCCTGTTGTTGATTTTGATGATTTCGGTCGTAGTCCTGTTGTTTGGAGGTACGGGTCGCAAGGATCAGCGAGAAGAACAACGGGAGGAGAAGAAGAGTCTTCATCTTTCTTTCACACCAATTTTACACCTGTGTGAAAATAAAATACATGTTTTTGAGTTATTACCATGAAACTGCTAAAGGGGTCCTTTGGGCTGGAAAAGTGCAGTTAGTTTCATTCCAAATCGAAATTCAGACAAATTTTCATTTTTTTTTTCAGTATTACAGTAGTACAGAATTTCAATGAATCCAAAACACAATCCGGACACAATTTGAAATTGATTTGAATAGTTTTTGAATTCAAATAGTTTTCAAATCATTTTCCAATTTCCAAAGATAGACTAGAATACACTAGAATAGAAAATAAAGGAATAGAATAGAAAAACATATAAAAGAATAGAAAAAAAATACAAGAGGAAAAACTATAATAGAATATAGTTAAACAAAATAAAATAGAAAATAAAAGAACAAAATAGAGGAGAATAGAACAGAAATGAATAGAATAGAATGAAAAAGAATTGAATAAAATAAAAAGAATACAACCATCTTCTGAAATTCGAATTTTAAATAGAATACATTTACATATGAATACATAAGAAAAGAATAAAAAATTACTAGATTGGAAAAAAAGAATAGAATAGACTATAATAAAATAGAAAATATTAGAATTAGAAAAAACAATAGAATAGAATAGAAAGAATATATCCATTTCCCAAAATTCAAAAAGAATCAATTTGAATTTGAATTGAATAGAAAATAATGGATTAAAAGAAAAGAAAACATCCCGGAAGTCTTCAAAATTCAAATAGAATACATTTGAATAGAAAATAATAGAATAGAAAGGGATAAAATAGAATAGAAAATAAAATAATAGAATAGAAAAGAATATAATAGAATATACAAATAGAAAAAATATACAATTAAAAAAACAATAGCATAGTATAGAAAGAATATAACCATTTCCCAAAATTCAAATAGAATCAATTCGTTTTGAATAGAAAAGAATAGAATAGAATATTCTGTTGTTTTTTTATACTATTCTGTTATTTTTTATTCTATTTTCTATTCTATTTAAAATCAAATTTCTATTCTATTCTATTTTGTTATTCTATTATTTTCTGTTAGAAAGAATATAACCAGCTTCTGAAATTCAAACAGAAAATAATAGAATAGAATAGAATAGAATAAAAATACAGAATAGAATGGAATGGAATAGAACAGAAGCGAATAGAATAGAATAAAAAAATGATATTATAAAATAGAAAGAATATAACCAGCTTCTGAAATTCAATTTTATTATATCATTTTTTTATTCTATTCTATTCACTTCTGTTCTATTCCATTCCATTCTATTCTGTATTTTTATTTACTATTCTACTTTGTTCTGTTTTACTTTTTACTTTTACTTTTATATTCTATTTATTTATTTTCTGATATATTATTTTCTATTCTATTCTATTTTTTATATTCCATTCTTTTTTTCTCTATTCTTTTTTTAGTCTCTTTGGAAATTGGAAAACTATTCGAATTCAAAAACTTTTCGAAAATTCTAATCGATTCGAATTCAAATAAACAAAACTAATTCCAAAAACGAATGAAATGGGTTAAACTAAAGAAATGTTTGTAAATAACGAGACGAAAACGAAACGAGACAATTTTTTTTTCCCGTTCTGCACCCGTCTACTTTCCAGTTCTCTTCCATATCCTCGGTGATGAAAGGGTCTACTAGACATGTGCACTGCCCAAAAATGTGTTTGTTATCCTTTCATTTGTTTGTTTTTCGGGTCATTCGTTATGATCGCAATTCATTACTTCGAACATTTGTAAATTCAAAAACTTGGAATTCGAAAATCTGAAATAATAAATATTAAATGGCAGGAATTGGGATTTCCTTTCACATTTGGCTGTTAGTGAATGTAACAAATACGAATTTATCCGAAGTTACAAATTATCCAAAATAACGAATGGAACAAATGAATAATAAATAATAATAATAAATCTTTTTTATTATTATTATTGTTATGTATTAATATTAATTCATTACATTCCTTTAGATACGGCATTCGGTATTTCAGATAATTCGTAACTTCGGATAAGTTAGTATTTGTTACATTCACTAAAGCCGCGTACGCACGATCGGAATTTCCGATGGAATAAAATCTGATGAAATTTTCCATCAGAATTCCGATGAAGCTGACTTCCAGCAGTCTTGCATACACTCTGTAATGCCGCGTACACACCATCAGTGTTCTCGTCGGGAAAACTGTCATGTTTTCTCTTTGACGAGAAAACCGCCGAGACTCACGATGGGCCAGATTCACAGAAGATATACGACGGCGTACTGTACCACTTATGCCTTAATAAAGACCAACCTTGTTGTTAAAAAAAAAAAACATCCCTTGTAATAGAAAAAAGCATGACAGGTCCTCTTATATATAAGATCTAGGGGCAAAAAGACGTCACTTCTCATATTTACACTAAAAATGGCCTGGTCATGAAGAGGGGTAAATCCTTCCAGGGCTGAAGTGGTTAAACAGGGTAGTTAGTAGAAGTATTAGGAGGGGGAGGAGCGTTTTTAAGGCTGGTTAGGCTTTAGCTGGAATTCTTCTTTAACTATCGGCAAATTCTTAACATGTGTGAAGGTCACCATTGTACACAGGATGGGTGTAGAAGGTCCGCCTCTCTGTCTGGTTGCCAGGATCTCCTCCACCAAGAAAACGTAAATGTGGCAAAAACGCTGCAAAAACGCGGTACTTTTTTTAAAAAATGTTGCTACATTTAGTGTTTTTTTTGCTGCCAGGAGTTACATGTAGAGCCGGTTCACACAGGCGGCACAACTTGCCGAGCGACTCGGCGCGGCGATCTGCCCACGACTTCAGAGACGACTTGCAAAATGACTTCTGTATTGAAATCAATGCAAGTTGCCCCGAAGTCGTCCCAAAGTCGTACAAGAACCTTTTTCTAAGTCGGAGCGACTTGAGTCGCTTCTATTAGAAGGGTTCCATTGTACAGAGTGGAGGGCGACTTGTCAGGCAGCTAAACCCCCTGACGAGTCGCCCCTGTGGGAACCGGCTACACCCCATTCACACCTGAGCGTTTTGTAGCTTGAAGCCTGAGGCCACAAAACGCTGGAGGGGAAAAAATAAATTATTCTCTATGGAGATGGTTCACATCTCCACCCCAAAACGCCTGAAGCTCAAAAACGCCTGAAGCTCCAAAACGCCTGAAGCTCAAAAACGCCTGAAGCTCCAAAACGCCAAAAGCTCAAACAAGTTCTGGGACTTTTTTAGGCAGATTTGGGCATTTTTCTGCGTTTTACATTGGTGACCCTTTGACCTGTACAAAATCGCGGCAAAATCGTGTTAAAATTGTGCGACTTTTCTGCCGGAAAACGCTATGCTCCGGTGTGAATGGGGCAGTGTACATGTAGCTTGAGAGTTTAGAAAACATTCTCTGTGCATTAGGCTGACAATATTTATAAATAACAGATCCTCAGATGATACAGAAAGACACAATGTAATCTATTGTTACTTTTTGTATCATTCTGTTCATTCATCTGCAAGTATAACAAGTAAACCAAAGATTTTGTTTTTGTTTTTGTTTCTGGATTTTTACTATTGCTTTTTACAATTTCACAAGATACGTTTAAAATGACCTTCGGCTCCCCATCCAGTACATAGACTCAGGTCCGCCATCAGGAATTATGGGGGCCCTTACACAGCTTCAGGCATGGGCCCCCTGGAGCAGAGAACCGGGGGGGGGTGTAGTGCTGCCGCCTAAAATTGAGAAGCGGGGGGGCTGCCGCCGCTAAATGAGATGCGGGGGGGCCCTTTACAAGGGGGGTAGCCATCCGGTGCCCTGGGGACCTCTGGGCCCTTTAATAAAAAAAATATATATATATATATATAAAAAATACAATATTTTTTTTATAAAAACATTTAAAAAAGAAGGGGGTTGCCATCCGGGACCTCTTGGCCTTTTAATAAAAATAAAAAATAAAATAAGATACCTCTGGGCCCTTTAATTAAAAAAATATATAAACATTTTTTTTTTTTTTCTAAAAATAAAAAAAGGGGGGTTGCCATCCGTGGCCCTGGGGACCTCCGGGCCCTTTAATAAAATATATATATATAAAAAAAATTTATAAAAAAAATATATATATATAAAAAAAAATAGGGGGGATTGCCATCCGGGGCCCTGGAGACCTCCGGAAGCCTTACAAAAAAAAGATTATAAAAAAAAAAGGGGGTTGCCATCCGGGGCCCTAGGGACCTCCGGGCCCCTTACAGGTGTACTGCCTGTACCCCCCTAATGGCGGCCCTGCATAGACTTGTACTAAAGGATTTCATGTCAAATGTCTTTTAAAAAAAATCTACCTACCTATCCATCAAAATAAAATATAATTCAATAAAGTATAACCTACCGTAATAAGTGATCTCAATCGTCCTCTGAAATAAACAAATCTCTTGCAGTCTGACTCTTTTATTGCCGGAATTTTTTTTTTTTAATCAGATCCACTGCGAGGTCATAATGTCCCGACCCAACAAAAAAGTCCAGAACTCTGGACAGTGACAAACATTGCAAATAAAAGTGGGATGTTTTTTTAACTGTGAGGGTGCCGGTTTTCTCAGATGAAGGTTAGACTGATGAGCACCTGGGGTCCCCATGAACTGATGAGCACCTGGGGTCCCCATGAACTGATGAGCACCTGGGGTCCCCATGAACTGATGAGCACCTGGGGTCCCCATGAACAGATGAGCACCTGGGGTCCCCCATGAACCGATGAGCACCTGGGGTCCCCCATGAACTGATGAGCACCTGGGGTCCCCCATGAACTGATGAGCACCTGGGCTCCCCCATGAACCGATGAGCACCTGGGGTCCCCCATGAACTGATGAGCACCTGGGGTCCCCCATGAACTGATGAGCAACTGGGGTCCCCATGAACTGATGAGAACCTGGGGTCCCCCATGAACTGATGAGCACCTGGGGTCCCCATGAACTGATGAGCACCTGGGGTCCCCATGAACTGATGAGCACCTGCGGTCCCCCATGAACTGATGAGCACCTGGGGTCCCCCATGAACTGATGAGCAACTGGGGTCCCCATGAACTGATGAGAACCTGGGGTCCCCATGAACTGATGAGCACCTGGGGTCCCCATGAACTGATGAGCACCTGGGGTCCCCATGAACTGATGAGCACCTGGGGTCCCCATGAACTGATGAGCACCTGGGGTCCCCATGAACTGATGAGCACCTGGGGTCCCCCATGAACTGATGAGCACCTGGGGTCCCCCATGAACTGATGAGCACCTGGGGTCCCCCATGAACTGATGAGCACCTGGGGTCCCCCATGAACTGATGAGCACCTGGGGTCCCCATGAACTGATGAGCACCTGGGGTCCCCCACTTGAATGAAGAATACCTGTGACTTCTCTCGCCACATATGATGACCACATATGAATCCTCCCACTAATAATGACCACTGGTTACATTGGTAATCAGTGTCCATGTCCTTGTTACATTGGTAATCAGTGTACATGTCCTTGTTACATTGGTAATCAGTGTCCATGTCCTTGTTACATTGGTAATCAGTGTACATGTCCTTGTTACATTGGTAATCAGTGTACATGTCCTTGTTACATTGGTAATCAGTGTACATGTCCTTGTTACATTGGTAATCAGTGTCCATGTCCTTGTTACATTGGTAATCAGTGTACATGTCCTTGTTACATTGGTAATCAGTGTACATGTCCTTGTTACATTGGTAATCAGTGTCTATGTCCTTGTTACATTGGTAATCAGTGTCCATGTCCTTGTTACATTGGTAATCAGTGTACACGTCCTTGTTACATTGGTAATCAGTGTCCATGTCCTTGTTACATTGGTAATCAGTGTCCATGTCCTTGTTACATTGGTAATCAGTGTACATGTCCTTGTTACATTGGTAATCAGTGTACATGTCCTTGTTACATTGGTAATCAGTGTACATGTCCTTGTTACATTGGTAATCAGTGTCCATGTCCTTGTTACATCGGTAATCAGTGTACATGTCCTTGTTACATTGGTAATCAGTGTCCATGTCCTTGTTACATCGGTAATCAGTGTCCATGTCCTTGTTACATTGATAATCAGTGTCCATGTCCTTGTTACATTGGTAATCAGTGTACATGTCCTTGTTACATTGGTAATCAGTGTACATGTCCTTGTTACATTGGTAATCAGTGTACATGTCCTTGTTACATTGGTAATCAGTGTACACGTCCTTGTTACATTGGTAATCAGTGTACATGTCCTTGTTACATTGGTAATCAGTGTACATGTCCTTGTTACATTGGTAATCAGTGTACACGTCCTTGTTACATTGGTAATCAGTGTACATGTCCTTGTTACATTGGTAATCAGTGTCCATGTCCTTGTTACATTGGTAATCAGTGTACATGTCCTTGTTACATTGGTAATCAGTGTACACGTCCTTGTTACATTGGTAATCAGTGTCCATGTCCTTGTTACATTGGTAATCAGTGTACATGTCCTTGTTACATTGGTAATCAGTGTACATGTCCTTGTTACATTGGTAATCAGTGTACATGTCCTTGTTACATTGGTAATCAGTGTCCATGTCCTTGTTACATTGGTAATCAGTGTACATGTCCTTGTTACATTGGTAATCAGTGTACATGTCCTTGTTACATTGGTAATCAGTGTACACGTCCTTGTTACATTGGTAATCAGTGTACATGTCCTTGTTACATTGGTAATCAGTGTACATGTCCTTGTTACATTGGTAATCAGTGTCCATGTCCTTGTTACATTGGTAATCAGTGTCCATGTCCTTGTTACATTGGTAATCAGTGTCCATGTCCTTGTTACATTGGTAATCAGTGTACACGTCCTTGTTACATTGGTAATCAGTGTACATGTCCTTGTTACATCGGTAATCAGTGTACATGTCCTTGTTACATTGGTAATCAGTGTCCATGTCCTTGTTACATTGGTAATCAGTGTACATGTCCTTGTTACATTGGTAATCAGTGTCCATGTCCTTGTTACATCGGTAATCAGTGTACATGTCCTTGTTACATTGGTAATCAGTGTCCATGTCCTTGTTACATCGGTAATCAGTGTCCATGTCCTTGTTACATCGGTAATCAGTGTCCATGTCCTTGTTACATCGGTAATCAGTGTACATGTCCTTGTTACATTGGTAATCAGTGTACACGTCCTTGTTACATTGGTAATCAGTGTACATGTCCTTGTTACATTGGTAATCAGTGTACATGTCCTTGTTACATCGGTAATCAGTGTCCATGTCCTTGTTACATTGGTAATCAGTGTCCATGTCCTTGTTACATTGGTAATCAGTGTACATGTCCTTGTTACATTGGTAATCAGTGTCCATGTCCTTGTTACATTGGTAATCAGTGTCCATGTCCTTGTTACATTGGTAATCAGTGTCCATGTCCTTGTTACATTGGTAATCAGTGTACACGTCCTTGTTACATTGGTAATCAGTGTCCATGTCCTTGTTACATCGGTAATCAGTGTCCATGTCCTTGTTACATTGGTAATCAGTGTCCATGTCCTTGTTACATTGGTAATCAGTGTACATGTCCTTGTTACATTGGTAATCAGTGTACATGTCCTTGTTACATTGGTAATCAGTGTACATGTCCTTGTTACATTGGTAATCAGTGTACATGTCCTTGTTACATTGGTAATCAGTGTACACGTCCTTGTTACATTGGTAATCAGTGTCCATGTCCTTGTTACATTGGTAATCAGTGTCCATGTCCTTGTTACATTGGTAATCAGTGTCCATGTCCTTGTTACATTGGTAATCAGTGTACACGTCCTTGTTACATTGGTAATCAGTGTACATGTCCTTGTTACATCGGTAATCAGTGTACATGTCCTTGTTACATTGGTAATCAGTGTCCATGTCCTTGTTACATTGGTAATCAGTGTACACGTCCTTGTTACATTGGTAATCAGTGTCCATGTCCTTGTTACATCGGTAATCAGTGTCCATGTCCTTGTTACATTGGTAATCAGTGTCCATGTCCTTGTTACATTGGTAATCAGTGTACATGTCCTTGTTACATTGGTAATCAGTGTACATGTCCTTGTTACATTGGTAATCAGTGTACATGTCCTTGTTACATTGGTAATCAGTGTACATGTCCTTGTTACATTGGTAATCAGTGTACACGTCCTTGTTACATTGGTAATCAGTGTCCATGTCCTTGTTACATTGGTAATCAGTGTACACGTCCTTGTTACATTGGTAATCAGTGTACACGTCCTTGTTACATTGGTAATCAGTGTACATGTCCTTGTTACATTGGTAATCAGTGTACACGTCCTTGTTACATTGGTAATCAGTGTACATGTCCTTGTTACATTGGTAATCAGTGTACACGTCCTTGTTACATTGGTAATCAGTGTACACGTCCTTGTTACATTGGTAATCAGTGTACATGTCCTTGTTACATTGGTAATCAGTGTACACGTCCTTGTTACATTGGTAATCAGTGTACATGTCCTTGTTACATTGGTAATCAGTGTACATGTCCTTGTTACATTGGTAATCAGTGTACACGTCCTTGTTACATTGGTAATCAGTGTACATGTCCTTGTTACATTGGTAATCAGTGTACACGTCCTTGTTACATTGGTAATCAGTGTACACGTCCTTGTTACATTGGTAATCAGTGTCCATGTCCTTGTTACATTGGTAATCAGTGTCCATGTCCTTGTTACATTGGTAATCAGTGTCCATGTCCTTGTTACATTGGTAATCAGTGTCCATGTCCTTGTTACATTGGTAATCAGTGTCCATGTCCTTGTTACATTGGTAATCAGTGTACACGTCCTTGTTACATTGGTAATCAGTGTCCATGTCCTTGTTACATTGGTAATCAGTGTCCATGTCCTTGTTACATTGGTAATCAGTGTACATGTCCTTGTTACATTGGTAATCAGTGTACACGTCCTTGTTACATTGGTAATCAGTGTACATGTCCTTGTTACATTGGTAATCAGTGTACACGTCCTTGTTACATTGGTAATCAGTGTACACGTCCTTGTTACATTGGTAATCAGTGTACACGTCCTTGTTACATTGGTAATCAGTGTCCATGTCCTTGTTACATTGGTAATCAGTGTCCATGTCCTTGTTACATTGGTAATCAGTGTACACGTCCTTGTTACATTGGTAATCAGTGTACACGTCCTTGTTACATTGGTAATCAGTGTCCATGTCCTTGTTACATCGGTAATCAGTGTCCATGTCCTTGTTACATCGGTAATCAGTGTCCATGTCCTTGTTACATTGGTAATCAGTGTACATGTCCTTGTTACATTGGTAATCCATGTAAATGCTCCTGTACTGACCACCAATGTAAGAAGGATTTTTAGTATGTAAGAAATAACTGATTTGCTCCCCACGGGGCGGAGTCACCCACGCTTGCCTGGGAAAGGCGGGGCTTACCCTATGATGTGGACGGGTGACCCCGCCCCCTGTTACGTCATGGGGGTTTCGTGTGGAGTGGAGACGGCAGCATGGCAGGACATCGGATCACCGCAGGACATCGGAGCACCGCAGGACATAGGATCACCGCAGGACATCGGATCACAGCAGGACATCGGATCACCGCAGGACATCGGATCACCGCAGGACATCGGATCACCGCAGGGCATCGGATCACCGCAGGACATCGGATCACCGCAGGGCATCGGATCACCGCAGGACATCGGATCACCGCAGGACATAGGATCCCCGCAGGACATCGGATCACCGCAGGACATAGGATCCCCGCAGGACATCGGATCACCGCAGGACATAGGATCACCGCAGGACATCGGATCACCGCAGGACATCGGATCACAGCAGGACATAGGATCATCGCAGGACATCGGATCACCGCAGGACATCGGATCACAGCAGGACATAGGATCACCGCAGGACATAGGATCACCGCAGGACATCGGATCACCGCAGGACATAGGATCACCGCAGGACATCGGATCACCGCAGGACATCGGATCACAGCAGGACATAGGATCATCGCAGGACATCGGATCACCGCAGGACATAGGATCACCGCAGGACATAGGATCACCGCAAGACATCGGATCACCGCAGGACATCGGATCACCGCAGGACATCGGATCACAGCAGGACATAGGATCACCGCAGGGCATCGGATCACCGCAGGACATAGGATCACCGCAGGACATCGGATCACCGCAGGACATAGGATCACCGCAGGACATAGGATCCCCGCAGGACATCGGATCACCGCAGGACATAGGATCCCCGCAGGACATCGGATCACCGCAGGACATAGGATCACCGCAGGACATAGGATCCCCGCAGAACATCGGATCACCGCAGGACATAGGATCCCCGCAGGACATCGGATCACCGCAGGACATAGGATCACCGCAGGACATCGGATCACCGCAGGACATCGGATCACAGCAGGACATCGGATCACCGCAGGACATCGGATCACCGCAGGACATCGGATCACCGCAGGACATCGGATCACCGCAGGACATAGGATCACCGCAGGACATCGGATCACCGCAGGACATCGGATCACCGCAGGACATCGGATCACAGCAGGACATCGGATCACCGCAGGACATCGGATCACCGCAGGACATCGGATCACCGCAGGACATCGGATCACCGCAGGACATCGGATCACCGCAGGACATCGGATCACCGCAGGACATCGGATCACCGCAGGACATCGGATCACAGCAGGACATCGGATCACAGCAGGACATCGGATCACAGCAGGACATCGGATCACAGCAGGACATCGGATCACAGCAGGACATCGGATCACCGCAGGACATCGGATCACCGCAGGACATAGGATTACATCGCTGGAATGGACTTATCCCAACTGTGTCTGCGTGTTTTTTTACAATTTTTTACTTTCTTTGTGAAATGGTAGTTACCAATTCACATAGGAGGGGGCGGAATCTGGGGGTCCCCTTTCCGATAAGTTCCCCGCCCACAGACCCCCACAATCACCAGCAAAGGTTGTGGGGATGAGGCCCTTGTCCCCATCAACATGAGGACATCCTCCCCATGTTGAGGGCATGTGGCCTGGAACGGTTCAGCAGGGGGGGGCGCTCTCTCGTCCCCCCCTTTTTTCCTGCGGCCTGTCAGGTTGCATGCTCAGATAAGGGTCTGGTATGGATTTTTGGGGGGACCCCACGCCATTTTTTTAATTTTGGTGCGGGGTTCCCCTTAAATTCCATACCAGACCTGGAGGGCCTGATATGGAATTTGGGGGCACCCCCATGCTTTTTTTTTGGTTCAGGGTTCCCCTTATTCATACCAGACCCAAAGGGCCTGGTAATGGACTGGGAGGGACCCCTGCCGTTTTTCTCAATGACTTTAATCTGTATTGCCGGGACCCAAAAATTCATTATAGCCACGAGTAGTATTAAATGACTTTTATTCCTTTACAAATGACACTTTGTGCAGGGACAGTTCTAAACACAGGAAAAATGCGCCACTTCACAGACATACTATAGACACCCCCCAGGTACGAAATTTAAAGGAATATTTCACTTTTATTGTTTCATGTTAAGCATCATTAAAATCACTGCTCCCGAAAAAACAGCATTGATACATGTCCCCTGGGGCAGGACCTGAGTCCCCAAACACTCCCCTGGGGCAGGACCTGAGTCCCCAAACACTCCCCTGGGGCAGGACCCGGGTCCCCAAACACTCCCTTGGGGCAGGACCCGGGTCCCCAAACACTCCCCTGGGGCAGGACCCGGGTCCCCAAACACTCCCTTGGGGCAGGACCCGGGTCCCCAAACACACCCCTGGGGCAGGACCCGGGGTCCCCAAACACTCCCTTGGGGCAGGACCCGGGTCCCCAAACACTCCCTTGGGGCAGGACCCGGGTCCCCAAACACTTCCCTGGGACAGGACCCGGGTCCCCAAACCCTTTTTAGGCCAATAACTTGCATATTAACCTTTAATATTAGCACTTTTGATTTCTCCCATAGACTTTTACAGGATGTTCCGCAGCATTTTGAATTTGCCGTGAACACCCCAAATTGTTCGCTGTTTGCTGAACAGCCAATGTTCGAGTCGAACATAAAGCTCATCCCTAATGTCTGGCATTCCTTTCTCCCACTGACCCCCAACCCCAGATATTTCTGACCACTGACACCGGTGCATTCCTCACCCACTGGCCACCAATGTGGCTCATTATTTTCGTCCCAAGAGCCAATAATGACAGGTCAATTCCAGTGGCGACTGGTGAATTTTTTTGGGGGGGGGGCGGCAAACAGTGTGCCAACCCCACCCCCAGTTGGTAGCACTCACTTACCCCATAACTGGCGGCTTCCCCTGCTTAGCCTTGGTGGCCGCCCATTCTCCTGCTCTCCACAGGTCATAACGGTGGATTTTGTTTCCTCCCTCCTCCTTGGCAGCCAATCGGGAGTCTTCTCTTTTAGGCCAATAGGAAAATGGGTCTCACACCCGCTTCTGATTGGCCGGATTGAGGATCAGTGTTTCAACAGTGAATATTCATTCGCTGTTATAACACACCTGGGTGGGATTGGAGGACATTCTCGACAACCCAAGTCCACCCTATTTTGAAGACTACTAGAGCCTCTGGCTTTAACCAGGTGACTAAAAAAACACCCCTGCTGCTGTAATTCATGTGCCCACGGCTCCTCCTGGCCAATCAGGAATCCGGCTTTGACATCGATCACCCGATTGGCTGAAAGTACAGGCAATCCTATTGGACATTGCTACTTTGAAGAGGAATACCATTGTTATGGAAGCAGATAGCTAGCATAACCCCGGTATCCTCTTCAAGAGTGGGTGGTCCTCTTTTAGATAAAGGTGGTCTCTGCTGAGACCCCCCCCTCCCGCCGCTCTCCGGTGCCCTCCACCACTTACAGGAGCCGTTGGCAGCGGCGGAGGTGATCCTGTCCTGTTCCCGGCTGGGTATGGAGACGAGTGAGGGGAAGATGGCCGCCCACCCATCTCCATACCACTGCAGGGCGAAAGCGACGTCAAAACGTCACTTCCGCCCATAGATCTTAAAGGGACATTTTTTTTTAATGACATAACATTTTTGTTTTTTTAAAAGGTGTAAAAATAAAAAAATGAAAGTAAAATAAATGAATTTTCAAACCACACATGTGAGGTATCGCCGCGATTGGTAGAGCGAGAGCAATAATTCTAGCCCTAGACCTCCTCTGTAACTCAAAACATGCAACCTGTAGAAATTTTTAAACGTCACCTATGGAGATTTTTAAGGGTAAAAGTTTGTCGCCATTCCTTGAGCGGGCGCAACTTTGAAGCGTGACATGTTGGGTATCAATTTACTCGGCCTAACATTATCTTTCACAATATAAAAAAATTTGGCTAATATTTTCTATTGTCTTATTTTTTTAATCAAAAAAGTGTTTTTTGTTCACAAAAAAAGTGCGCTTGTAAGACCGCTGTGCAATTACGGTGTGACAAAAAGTATTGCAACAACCTCCATTTTATTCTCTAGTCGCCTTCAATTCTCTGTGTGTTTAAAATGTAACAATATAACACATTGAACAAAAAAAGTCTATGTGTGTGTGGCCGACCTTATCCGTCCCGACCTGACCAGCCTTCTGCAGAGACAAATCCTATATATTTATTACGAAGATAATCCGTTCCAGGAGAATGCTTGTAATCCAAAGCACTTGCATATCAAAGCGAGTTTCCCCATAGAAGTCAATGGAAACAAAGATAATTTGTTCTGTATTGACTTCAATGTCATACAATACGGCATGTGGCCAGAGGTGGGGGTGGGGGGCGCTACCCGATGAATCCATATACAGGAAGCAGCCAGTAAGAAAGGATTACTAAGGTACAGTGGATCGAAAAAAAACAAAACAGGCGGTTTAGTAATTATGCATATGAGCGTATCATTTTTTTATTTTTTTGGTGGAGGAGTGGATCTTGGGTGGGAGTTCCCATACTTTTTTCCCCAGGACTTGACCCCTGCTTGTAGACCTGGTGGAAAGGTACCTAACCAGAGAGAATTTGTCCTCTTCCACCAGAGACGCACAGACTTTCCACCCTAAGACCAGACCCTCCCCACCTATAGGTAAGACTGCATCAAGGGATGGGGGTGGAGAGAGGGACCAAGGAGCAACTAGAGGAATTATCGGGACCACTGCTAGTGGTTGGCGAGAGCGGCCTGGAAGACCCATCCCACAGGAGAGGACCAGAAGGCTGATTTGTTACCATTGCCGGGAAGAGGGACATGTAGCAGCGGTTTGCCCAGTGGGTGATGAACCCATGCAGTGTGACTTTCTGACAGAGAGACGACAGTCCCTTTTTGCAACCACATGCACCTACCCAGTATGTCCTGAGGAAGCTACTAAACTGTGAAACGCGTTGACAATCAAACGTGGAGGTGGTATTGGATCACATCCTTTTATACAGACACATAATTGTATACACGATTTAAGAGTACCACTTTCACTATCAGGATCCAACCTTTATGTTTGCTTATTGGGTATCTGTTGACTTTTTCCAACAACAGGGTGTTGTCTTTATGTTTACATGACTAGTAAACAAAGGGTGCAATCAGCGCAAAAAATGAGTGATCCACAAAATATATATAGTGTAAAGGACCCTTGTTAAAGGGAAACGAGTAATAATAAATGTCAAATTATTACCAAGTGATAAAAGGAAACTTACATTTTAAGTTCCACAGGAATGCTAGCTGTACACATAAAAGGACATTCACAAAATCCAACAGAGTATATATAGACAGAAATCAGTGCAGCGCAAACCAATTATAAATGGTAAAACCGTGGTCTTACGCTAAGGTGAGAGTACCCAATCACACTGGTGGAGGAACACACTTTCAGTTTTGGGTGCCCCTTTTCCTTTTTCACATGGTGAAGATTTCTAAAGTTTCGATCGCTGGATCTGCTCTTTAGTGTGGATTTCTGTACAGTGGACTTTTTTACCCTATGTGGACTTGTGCACTTATATCATTTTATTTTGCATTTCTGTTCATTTTAAGTTATACACATTTATAATTGGTTTGCGCTGCACTGATTTCTGTCTATATAATTTATGTTTACATGGTTTTTAACAATTTTGTAATAAATTGTATAATTTTTATACATGATTTCCCTTATTGTGTGCCCGCAAAGTCAGCTCTTTTTTTTAGTTTTTTCTCAATCCTATTTATTTTCAGCAACAATTTTTTTTGATGTGTTATGAATAGTGTTGAGCAGAATATGCCATATTCGATTTCGCGATATATCTCGAATATATATTCGAATATTCGAGATATATTCGCTAAATTCGAATATTCGTGATATTTTATCGAAATTAATTGAATGCGATTTTTCGCTATTGCGAATGCGAAAATAATTGCGATTTTTTAATAACTGCGGTAGGAGCGCTCTGATTGGCTTAGAATATTCGTGATATTTTATCGAAATATCGCAACATGCGAATGCGATATTTATTGCGCAATTTCGAGATATGCTGGAGGAGCGCTCTGATTGGCTCAGAATATTCGTGATATTTTATCGAAATATCGCAACATGCGAATGCGATATTTATTGCGCAATTTCGAGATATGCTGGAGGAGCGCTCTGATTGGCTCAGAATATTCGTGATATTTTATCGAAATATCGCAACATGCGAATGCGATATTTATTGCGCAATTTCGAGATATGCTGGAGGAGCGCTCTGATTGGCTCAGAATATTCCTGATATTTTATCGAAATATCGCAACATGCGAATGCGAAATTTATTGCAGATATTTCGAAAACTGCTGTAGCAGCACTCTGAAATCGAATATGTATGATATTTTAACCAAAATACATATTGCGATTGCGATTTTTCGATCGCGCATGCGCAATTGCGCGAACAACACGCGACCATTTCCTGGAGCCTTGCCAGTTTCCCAATATTACAGCAACATGGTGGGAAGCAATTTCTCAAAGTCTGAGGAAAAGTTGCTGATTTGTGTAAGTATTTTGACCACTGTTATTTCATCATCTTCAACTGCATTTAAGTCTAGTTTAAAAGTTAGTATATATGATCAGATATTAGTATTTAACCAAAAATGTGTCTCCTGCTTTTACAAAACTACAAGTCCCAGCATGCCTGGACAGCTGCAGACACCCTGGTTGGCAAATGTGTATTTAGGCACTTTTCCTTGTTATTTAGCATAATGAATTTAAAATTTTTTTGGACATAGGACGTATGCGAACGTCCTGACTTCAGTGTCCTCAAGGCCCAAGGACGTTCGAATACATATTGCCCTTTAGATGTTGCAGAACTACAACTTCCAGCATGCCTGGGAATGCTGGCACTTCTAGTATTGTAAGTTCTGCAGGCCCACATTTTTCAGGCCTTTATGCACGGGTCTCTAAACTGTGGCACCCTAGATGCAGCAAAAGTAAAATTCTTAGCATGCACTGAAAGACCGTGGCTGATGGGAGTAGTAGTTTTGCAACAGCTGGAGGTGGACTGGTCTTGAAACCCAGAGTTAGGTAACAAACCCGTAGTGTTTTGCAACCATTCTGCCTCCAGCTGGTTATTTTCTGTTGAAAAGCCTGTGGCGTGCAAAACACAACCCAAAAACTCCACCCGGTGCAAGGAAAAATTTGCACACACCTAAAGAGTGACATCACAAAAAACTGCGACGGTTGCATACGTCAGTGGTCCTCCGAAAAGGTCCCGTCTCTGACCCCCCGGGGCGTTAGGCTCCTAGGCTCCTGACAGGGAAAAGAGTTACTGTGGTCCATACAGCCGAAGCCATATGGACCCATCTCGGTCCAAGCAGCGCAATCAACACGCGAACAACACGCGACCATTTCCTGGAGCCTTGCCAGTTTCCAACTTATGATCGCAGCGCAATCACACAGCAACATGGTTGGAAGCAATTTCACTAAGTCTGAGGAAAAGTTGCTGATTTGTGTAAGTATTTTGACCACTGTTATTTCATCATCTTCAACTGCATTTAAGTCTAGTTTAAAAGTTAGTATATATGATCAGATATTAGTATTTAACCAAAAATGTGTCTCCTGCTTTTACAAAACTACAAGTCCCAGCCCAGCCCAGCATTTAAGTCTAGTTTAAAAGTTAGTATATATGATCATATATTAGTATTTCACAAAAAATGTGTCTCCTGCTTTTACAAAACTACAAGTCCCAGCATGCCTGGACAGCTGCAGACACCCTGGTTGGCAAATGTGTATATTGGCACTTTTCCTTGTTATTTAGCATAATGAATTTAAAATTTTTTTGGACATAGGACGTATGCGAACGTCCTGACTTCAGTGTCCTCAAGGCCCAAGGACGTTCGAATACATATTGCCCTTTAGATGTTGCAGAACTACAACTTCCAGCATGCCTGGGAATGCTGGCACTTCTAGTATTGTAAGTTCTGCAGGCCCCCATTTTTCAGGCCTTTATGCACGGGTCTCTAAACTGTGGCACCCTAAATGCAGCAAAAGTAAAATTCTTAGCATGCACTGACAGACCGTGGCTGATGGGAGTAGTAGTTTTGCAACAGCTGGAGGTGGACTGGTCTTGAAACCCAGAGTTAAGTAACAAACACGTAGTGTTTTGCAACCATTCTGCCTCCAGCTGTTTTTTTCCTGTTGAAAAGCCTGTGGCGTGCAAAACACAACCCAAAAACTCCACCCGGATGCAGTGAAAAATGTGCACACACCTAAAGAGTGACATCACAAAAAACTGCGACTGGTACATACGTCAGTGGTCCTCCGAAAAAGGTCCCGTCTCTGACCCCCCGGGGCGTTAGGCTCCTGACAGGGAAAAGAGTTAGCAACGCATATCTCCCCTATACGTGTATCCTGTGTTGTTAATAATATATTCATAATTATGCAAATGATAATGGCTGCTATATTTATGCAAAAAAGGTGGCGACCGAAATGGCAGGATATAAAATCTTTCATGTTACCCCTGTCATTGATTAATAAGGCGAGAATGCTTCCAATTGTTGAATAGCATACATTTACGTCATATATCCATAAGGCTGTCAACAGAAGTATTACAATATACTTTGTTCTTCATCTTGCAGAAGTTCCTGGAAACAGGATATGATGACCTGCGGCGGCAGCCACAGAAAAGGGCTGTGGTCAGCGCCCTAATCGCTGACTTTGGCGGCCAACATGACCACAAGGCCATTGTTAAGAAGTGGTCTGACCTCAAGAGGCGCCAAATGGGTAATGTCAGACGTCTTCGGGCTAAATATCATCCAGGTAAGTTATTGTTGACAGTTATGTTTTTTTTTAAAAAAGTGTATTTTGTGCGTGAACTCGAAAGAGAGAGGAGCCGGCCTGCAGGAGTTGGGAGGCCTCCCCCAGAGGCAATCTGCCACCTTTCTCCATGCCCCGGTTGGCAATGGCGGGTGTGAGGGGGTCCTCCCAACCCAACCTCGCATAGCACACCCACCAGTGGCGGGGCTGAGACCACCAAACTCAATTCACAGGTAGCCGAGAGCGGGATCCGAACCCCTAGCTGCAGAGGTGAATCAGTTGTCAGTGCAGTGGCAATCGCGTGGAGCCACCGCAGCTCCTTTGGTGACAGTTATGTAAGGTCATATGTAATTCATGTAAGGTCAGATGTTGTTAACCAAGATGCCATGTTGTGCTAACATATATCACCACCGGCCAAGGTATTCATAGTACTGTTGAAAAAAGACATGGGGCAGCAGACAGGAACACAGAAGTTATGTGGGAACATAATTTTCCCATTGCTTTGCATGGGACTTTAAAGAAAAACCCCGACCATGGCAAGTGGGGGTGGGTAAGGTTTAAACCACCTATCCTATGTTTGTGGCTGACATATAAGTAACCTGTGTGCCAAGTTTCATATAAATATCTTTAGCCGTTTGTACGTGATGCTGGAACATACATACATACATACATACATACATACATTTATGCACACACACACGTTGAGTTTTATATATATAGATTACCACTAAATTCCTGTGTTAGGAGTGGGGTTGTTATAGTAATCCCGTGTGCTCCATCAGGCCCTTTTTTTAACATGAGATGGTCTGAACAAAACAAAGGAGACAAAAACAGCTCATTTTAACATGGTTGCATCCCAGCTCACGCTCAGTCCCCTGTAGTGCCCACAAGACCCTTTAATATAACATTGTCCCATTGGTTAACTGTCTATATAAATCAATTTGTATTCATATACAATACAGCACAGTACACAGAATTTGCATACGTCATTAGAAAACATTTTTATAATATATGAACATTGTGTTATTATAGGAGCTCCAATGCCAGTTGTCCGCGCCAAGCGCAGAAGGCGCCAGGCCGATGAGGAGGAGGAGGAGGATGCGGCAGAGGAGGATGCGGCAGAGGAGGACATGGATGAGGAGGAGCAGCCAGGGCCCTCCCACTCCCCAACCCCAGCTCCTGTTGAGGAGCAAGCTGAGGAGCTTCCCCCCCCCACCACCCCAACTTCTCAAGCAGAAGAGCAGGAGGAAGAGAGCGGTCCTGTGAGCCTCATTCAGGAAGGTAAATATGTGCACAATGATTAATAACATTTCAACAACAAAATGTAGATATAAAAATGGACAACATATAAAGCGCACCTGTCAGATTGTATAACCATAATATGGTATTGATGCTAGAAGTATACAGGTAGTGCATAATTATTAGGCAAGTTGTATTTTTTGAGGATTCATTTTATTATTGAACAACAACCATGTTCTCAATGAACCCCAAAAACTCATTAATATCAAAGCTGAATTTTTTTGGAAGTAGTTTTTAGTTTGTTTTTAGTGTTAGTTATTTTCGGGGGATATCTGTGTGTGCAGGTGACTACTATTACTGTGCAGAATTATTAGGCAACTTAACCAAAAAATAAATAGATAGCCATTTCAATGATTTATTTTTAACAGTGAAACCAATATAACATCTCAACATTCACAAATACACATTTCTGACATTTAAAAACAAAACAAAAACAAATCAGTGACCAATATAGCCACCTTTCTTTGCAAGGACACTCAAAAGCCTGACATCCATGGATTCTGTCAGTGTTTTGATCTGTTCACCATCAACATTGCGTGCAGCAGCAACAACAGCCTGCCAGACACTGTTCAGAGAGGTGTACTGTTTTCCCTCCTTGTAAATCCCACATTTGATGATGGACCACAGGTTCTCAATGGGGTTCAGATCAGGTGAACAAGGAGGCCATGTCATTACTTTTTTTTATTTAATACCCTTTCTTGCCAGCCACGCTGTGGAGTACTTTGACACGTGTGATGGAGCATTGTCCTGCATGAAAATCATGTTTTTCTTGAAGGATGGTGACTTTTTCCTGTACCACTGCTTGAAGAAGGTCTCTTCCATAATCTGGCAGTAGGACTGGGAGTTGAGCTTGACTCCATCCTCAATCCGAAAAGGCCCCACAAGCTCATCTTTGATGATACCAGCCCAAACCAGTACTCCACCACCACCTTGCTGGCGTCTGAGTCGGACTGGAGCTCCCTGCCCTTTACCAATCCAGCCACGGGCTCTTCCATCTGGCCCATCAAGACTCACTCTCATTTCAGCAGTCCATAAAACCTTAGAAAAATCTTTCTTGAGATATTTATTGGCACAGTCTTGACGTTGCAGCTTGTGTGTCTTGTTCAGTGGTCATCGTCTTTCAGCCTTTCTTACCTTGGCCATGTCTCTGGGTATTGCACACCTTGTGCTTTTGGGCACCCCAGTGATGTTGCAGCTCTGAAATATGGCCAATCTTGTGGCAAGTGGCATCTT
Organism: Rana temporaria; assembly: GCF_905171775.1. Lineage (NCBI taxonomy): Eukaryota > Metazoa > Chordata > Amphibia > Anura > Ranidae > Rana > Rana temporaria. The sequence goes on along the minus strand of NC_053501.1, from coordinate 58,738 downwards.
GGCAGCTGCACGCTTAACTTTTCTCAGTTCATGGGCAGTTATTTTGCACCTTTGTTTTTCCACACGCTTCTTTTGTTTGATGATCACGCTTCAGAAGCTTTGCAACTTTAAGAGTGCTGCATCCCTCTGCTAGATATCTCTCTATTTTGGACTTTTCAGAGTCTGTCAAATCCTTCTTTTGGTCAATTTTGCCAAAGAAAAGGAAATTGACTAATAATTATGCACACCTGATATAGAGTGTTGATGTCATTAGACCACACACCTTCTCATTACAGAGATGTACATTACCTAATATGCCTAATCTGTAGTAGGCTTTCGAGCCTATACAGCTTGGAGTAAGACAACATGCATAAAGAGGATGATGTGGTCCAAATACTCATTTGCCTAATAATTCTGCACTCCCGGGATGTGTTAGACACATAACAAGTGTATACACATGATAATGATTGATTAATAAGCAAAAAAAAATATTTATTTATTTGGTAACGTTATTTGAAATCCAAATGTTTTTTTATTATATCCTAAAAGCATCAAGAGATCTGAAGAGGCAAAATATACTCATTGAAAAGACGCACCAGAAGATCCTTCAGAACCAGCGTAAGATGAGCTACCTCAACCAACAAAATGCTCTGCTAGAGCAGCAGCTATCGGGTCAGATTGCGGAAATGCACCGCATTCAAAAACGGATTGAGAGCTATATTTAAATTTATTTTTGTATTAAAAAAACTTATTTTTTGGAAATGTTTCATTTCTTTTTGAGATAGAGTTGTAGGTTTTTCAACACATCTAACTTCACATCAAACAAATCAACATCAACACATTTAACTTCATAATAAGCAAAAACATTTTATACTATTATTTTATTTAACATTAACCTAGGACAAACTAAAGCACACGACACAGACACGACGAACACAAAATAAACTGTTGAAAAATGAACATAACAAAAGCAACAATATATATATATGTATATACAAAGAGAGAGAGAGGGAGAGCAAGAAAGAGAGAGAATGCAGATGAGCTCTTGCAGTCAGCCCAATGGTTGCAGTATAAATGCCGCAAAACAGGGTTTAACATAAGGTTCATTGTTATAGTTACACTTGCTGTTTAGATCCGGTCTGGTAGTCCGGTCTGGTAGCTTGTAGCGGAGGCTGTTGGTGGATCCGCTGTGCCAGAAAGGTCATGAAGCTTTACTCAGCATGGAGGCAGCAGCAGGAGTATTAAAATATAATATAACTAGACAATGCATTTCCTGAGGAAAATGCGAGTGGGAATGCTTAATTGGTGAGCCCCTTGCCAAAGACATTCACCATAACCACTACACTATCTTTAGGACACACAGCTTCTTTCTCTATCTGCAAAGTATAGAGTATGCTGACTTCCTGGTCGCCCCTCCCCCCTCAATAGGTTTCCCCTCCCCCCCAGGTCAGTGAGGAGGAATATTGCACTGAGGTCAGGAAAGTTATTTATGGAAAGAAATAACATTACAAACGCTTTTAATTCACAGATCTAATACATGATTTAAGCCTCCAAACAAAGCTTAATAAATCCTCAAACGTACATGCAATTGATACAACGACTACACCGTTTGAAATACACGGCCCTTGTAAACGCATCGATATGAAATTTATGTAGATAAACTTAAAAATGTGGCCATTTCTGCGATTTAGAAAAGAGCGTCTTTGTGAGTTCTGCAGCAACATTTTTTAGATAATTTCACATGAGAGTCTATGAGACATAATTTCTGGCTGTTGCTCCAATAATTAAAACTAAAATACGTATCGCAGAATTGGTCACATTGCCATAAACCAGACAAGCATAGCTACGTTTTGATCTAAAAATTGTGTATGAAAAGTAGATCTTGTGGGCGTGAGACCAATTTGTTTCCCCTTTTTGTAAAGATATTTTTAATTACAAAGATCTCCAATGTTAAGGTCACCTGACAGACTCTAAATCCCCTCCATAGGATTACATTATAACCTATTGCATTTTTGTGAAAAATTCGCAAAACGTAAATTGCGTTTTCACCAAAAAATTGTAAACGATAACGATTTGAAAAGTCATAGCCGGATAGCTAAATATTTTGTGACCGCTTTAAAGTTTTTTCAGTGTCTGTAAGTGAAAGTATGAAGTAGCTGAAACTTTTGGCATGGCATGTGAATTCAAAGGGGAAAAGGATGTTCTCATTGACTTCAATGTTTAATAAAAGGGTCTAAAAGCTTAAAATTTATAAAAGTGTAAAAAGTAGAAAAAAACTTGAAGAAGTCCCATCATTAGCTGAACGAGACGAACATTTTTACAGTTGAATGGTCTCAATAGTTGAAAGTATGCCGAAGTTACGCAGAACCAAAAAACTTAAGGAATAATAAGATTACTAAATTTACGGATATCAATACTGGAAATGTTTATTAAAGCATTCACACTAATTAAGATTAATACATTTACGGGTATCCATACTAGGAATGCTTATTAAAGCATTCCCACTAAGTATCACACAGGCATGATTTACAAGCAGTAGTGGTAATAGTAATACATAGCATAAAAACACTTGGGGAATACTTTACAGCATCAGTAGTGGTCATAGTAGTCAATAGTGTACCAAAAAATTGGGACACAGGTGTCTTGACTGAGCTGTAATAGTAGTAGTAGACATTGACAATACAGTGTCAAATCACTCGGGCAAGAGGTGCCATGATGAACAGCAGTCTTAATAAGAGTATATAGGGTGTGAAATAACTGCTGACATAGGTGTCTTGACTGGGCAGCAGAAGCAGCAGTAGTAGTATTAACAGTAGTAGTTGATACAGAGTCATATCACATGGGCAGGAGGTGCCATCATGAACAGCAGTAGGAATAGGAGTATATAGAGTGTCAAATAACTGCTGACATAGGTGTCTTGACTGGGCAGCAGCAGCAGCAGAAGCAGCAGCAGTAGTATTAACAGTAGTAGTTGATACAGAGTCATATCACATGGGCAGGAGGTGCCATCATGAACAGCAGTAGGAATAGGAGTATATAGAGTGTCAAATAACTGCTGACATAGGTGTCTTGACTGGGCAGCAGCAGCAGAAGCAGCAGTAGTATTAACAGTAGTAGTTGATACAGAGTCATATCACATGGGCAGGAGGTGCCATCATGAACAGCATTAGGAATAGGAGTATATAGAGTGTCAAATAACTGCTGACATAGGTGTATTGACTGGGCAGCAGCAGCAGAAGCAGCAGTAGTATTAACAGTAGTAGTTGATACAGAGTCATATCACATGGGCAGGAGGTGCCATCATGAACAGCAGTAGGAATAGGAGTATATAGAGTGTCAAATAACTGCTGACATAGGTGTCTTGACTGGGCAGCAGCAGCAGCAGAAGCAGCAGCAGTAGTATTAACAGTAGTAGTTGATACAGAGTCATATCACATGGGCAGGAGGTGCCATGATGAACAGCAGTAGGAATAGGAGTATATAGAGTGTCAAATAACTGCTGACATAGGTGTCTTGACTGGGCAGCAGCAGCAGAAGCAGCAGTAGTATTAACAGTAGTAGTTGATACAGAGTCATATCACATGGGCAGGAGGTGCCATCATGAACAGCAGTAGGAATAGGAGTATATAGAGTGTCAAATAACTGCTGACATAGGTGTCTTGACTGGGCAGCAGCAGCAGCAGAAGCAGCAGCAGTAGTATTAACAGTAGTAGTTGATACAGAGTCATATCACATGGGCAGGAGGTGCCATCATGAACAGCAGTAGGAATAGGAGTATATAGAGTGTCAAATAACTGCTGACATAGGTGTCTTGACTGGGCAGCAGCAGCAGAAGCAGCAGTAGTATTAACAGTAGTAGTTGATACAGAGTCATATCACATGGGCAGGAGGTGCCATGATGAACAGCAGTAGGAATAGGAGTATATAGAGTGTCAAATAACTGCTGACATAGGTGTCTTGACTGGGCAGCAGCAGCAGCAGAAGCAGCAGTAGTAGTATTAACAGTAGTAGTTGATACAGAGTCATATCACATGGGCAGGAGTTGCCATGATGTACAGCAGTCTTAATAAGAGTATATAGGGTGTGAAATAACTGCTGACATAATTGTCTTGACTGATCCAAAGGAGTCATGGGAGAAAATCATGTGGTCAGATGAGACTATAATATAATTTTTTGATCATAATTTCACTAACCGTGTTCGGAGGAAGAATAATGATGAGTACCATGCCAAGAACGCCATCCCTAATGTGAAGCATGGGGGTGGTAGCATCATGCTTTGGTGGTGTTTTTCTGCACATGGGACAGGGTGACTGCACTGTATTAAGGAGAGGATGACCGGGGCCATGTATTGCAAGATTTTGGGCAACAACCTCCTTCCCTGAGTTAGAGCTTTGAAGATGGGTCGAGGCTGGGTCTTCCAACATGAGAATGACCCAAAGCACACAGCCAGGATAACCAAGGATTGGCTCTGTAAGGAGCATATCAAGGTTCTGGCGTGGCCTAGCCAGTCTCCAGACCTAAACCCAATAGAGAATCTTTGGAGGGAGCTCAAACTCCGTGTTTCTCAGCGATAGCCCAGAAACATGACTGATGTAGAGAAGATCTGTGTGGAGGAGTGGGCCAAAATCCCTCCTCCAGTGTGTGCAAAGCTGGTGTAAAACTACAAGAAATTTTTGACCGCTGTAATTGCAAAGAAAGCCTACTGTACCAAATATTAACATTGATTTTCTCTGATGTTGAAATAGTTATATTCAGCACTGTAAATACATCAGGTCCGGGGCTTCATCAGGGAATGCATGGCAAGGGACCCTTCAGCGCCCTGAACCGACGACGGGTGCCAGAAAGTCACCGCCGATCCAGGACTCATTCATCTTTATGAATGTGAGTCTGTCCACGGACTCTGTGGACAGACGGGTCCTCTTGTCCGTGACCACCCCACCTGCCGCGCTGAATGTCCGCTCAGATAGTACGCTGGAGGGGGGGCAAGACAATAACTCCAGCGCATACTGAGCGAGCTCGCGGCAGGTGTCCAATCTGGCAACCCAGTACTCCATGGGGTCGTCGGTGCTCATACTGTCAGAAGCACCGACGGACGCCATGTAGTCTGCCACCATGTGGGCCAGCCGCTGGTGGTGACTGCTGCTGCTGCTGCTGGTGGTGGTACTGGGTCGCTCGGTTTGGAAGAACATCCTCATCTCTTCCATTAGGTCCCCTGCTCGGCTGCAGCTGGGTGCAGCCACCTGCTGGGTGAGATGAGGGGGGACAACTGGAGGCCGGGGAGTTGCCTGCTCCAACCGTCTGACAATGGCTGCCTGCAGTTCCTCCATCCGGTGCTGCCTCCGGCTGGCTGGGATGAACTGCTCCAGTTTCCCCTTGCACCTGGGATCCAAAAGGGTGGCCATCCAGAAATCATCCCTCGTCTTGATGGTCTTAACCCGGGGGTCCCTCCTGAGGCATCTGAGCATGTGGGCAGCCATGGGGAAGAGCACAGCCCGCTGTGACTCCTCAATGCTGGCCAGGTTAATGAGGTGCGACTCTTCTTCCCTGAGGCGCTGCTGGTCAAACTCAGACATGCCCAACCCCCGGACTATCGGTGCCCCCAACACCGGCTCTCCCTCCTGACCAGGCCCTGACTCCGGGACGACACCAGCAACCACCTCCTCCTCCTCTTCATCATCATCCTCCTCCTCCTCCTCCTCCTCCTCCTGGTCCTGGCCCTGGTCTCGGTGGAGCATTGCTGACTCCTCCTGCTCCACCAAGGCACTCTCCCCAGCCTCGAGCAGGCGATCTAGTGTCCTCTCCAGCATGAACAGTATTGGCAGCACGCTATTGAGGCCAATTTGCTCACTGCTGACCATCTTGGTCGCCTGCTCGAAGGAGGACAACACTTGGCAGACCTGGTTTATCTGCCCCCACTGCGCACAGGCGATGAAAGGGAGTTGTGGTGAAGCCCTCTGAGTGCCTAGTTCCATCAGGTACTCCCTCACCGCCCTTTGCTGCTCCCACAACCTCTTCAGCATGTGGAGGGTGGAGTTCCACCGTGTCACACTGTCCACAATCAGCCTGTGAAGGGGCAGATTGTACTTCCGCTGCAATTTGGACAGGGACGCGGTAGCGGTTGGGGAGCGCCTGAAGTGGCTGGCAATCCTACGCGCCTTTGCCACAATGTCACTCAACCCTGGATAAGTGCGCAGGAACTTCTGCACCACCAGGTTGAGGACATGTGCCAGACAGGGCACGTGCGTCAGACTGCCAGCATGGAGGGCGGCGAGTAGGTTGCTGCCGTTATCGCAGACAACCATACCTGGCTGGAGCCTTCGGGGTGTCAGCCACTTCTGGACCTGAGCTTGAAGTGCTTTCAGCACTTCTTCTGCAGTGTGTCTCCGGTCCCCTAAACTAACAAGCTGGAGCACGGCCTGACAGCGCACGTGCCCCACACTTGAGTAGCTACGGGGGCGCTTGCTGGGAGGCTCAGCAGCTGCGGAGACAGTGGCTTGAGGGAGACCAGCAGTTCTCCCCTGGACACCCCGGGGCGGCACCACAAGATCGGTTGCCGACGATCCCTCACCGACGCCTCGGAGGGAAACCCAATGGGCCGTGAAGCTGATGTAGCGTCCCTGCCCATGCCTGCTGGTCCAGCCATCCATTGTCAGATGAACCCTGTCGCTGACAGCGTGATCCAGCGACAGGGTTACATTCTGAACAATGTGCTGGTGTAGGGCAGGGACACCAGTCCTGGCAAAGAAATGGCGGCTGGGGACACGCCATTGGGGTTGGGCCTGCTCCAACATCTGCCTGAAGGGGTTGCTGTCAACTATGTTGAAGGGCAGCAGATGTTGGGCAATAACCCTTGCCAGGAGCCCATTGAGGGAACGCACACGTCGGTCTCCAGGGGGGAAGGGAGTGGTGCGGTCAAAGGCGTCTGAAATCGACGCCTGGCGCCGGACGGCAGTGCGGGACACAGACGTGGAGGGTGCTGTGGAAGTAGAGGTCTGGCTGCCGGTACCAGTACCTCTACTAGAGGGAGCGGGGGGGCATGACCTGCTGGAAACAGATGAAGATGTGGCAGGGGCTGCTGTACCCTGCTCACTTGTGGTGGTGGCGCTGCTACCACCACCACGCTTCATCTCCTCATACAACGCCCAGTGGTTTATCCTGAGGTGCTGGTTCAGGGCTGTGGTACCCACCCGAGCCAAACACTTCCCTCTCTTCACCCTCACTTTACAAATCCGGCAGATGGCCACGGTAGGGTTGTCTGCCACCAGGGTAAAGAAATTCCAGACAGGTGACTTCAGCACCGCCCTCCTGTCAGATGGGGTGACGCTTACTTGCACCTGCTGGGATTCGGTGCGCACAGGTGGAGCTGCCTGCTGCTGCTGCTGCTGCTGCTGCTCCTCCTCCTGACACCTCCTGCTGCCATCACCAGTGGAGACCCTGACGATGGTCTCCCTGGTGGTGACCTGGCGCACCGTTTCACCAGGGTGCCTACCTTCCCCGTCGTCACTGACGTAGTGAGCCGACGCGTCAGATGGCAACCATGATGGGTCACCCTCTTCGCCCCCAGAGATGTCAGACCAAGGGCTGAGATGTGTTGGTCTGAGGGAACCACGTGACATGGAGCCTCTAGCCTGGCTCCGCTGTCCCCTCACCCACGCCTGGGTCTGACTAGGTGCTGCTGTTTCCTGCACCAAAACAGCAGCACCAGTTTGAAGGGATGTCTCTGGGATACTGCCAGCAGGTATCCCATCCTCCTCATCCATCCCTTCAAAAAGGTCCTGACCATCAGGACAGAGCTGGAGGTCTGCCTGATGCATGGCCTCCCCCAAGAGATCCCTATCACTGTCGCTGTCGAACAGTAAGATGCTGGACTCTTGGGGGCTGGGGGGGGGTAGTACAGGCAACGGTGTAATGGTGGTACTACTGTGAGTCGGGACCGACGACTCAGTGGCACTGCTGTGCCCCATGTAGTCCACCACTACTTGAGCCTGAGATGGCAATATCGGGCGGCTGCCCGATGGGAAGAACTCCCGGATCAGGCGTACTCCCCTTGCACCCGATCCTCTACCACTAGTAGGGGCACGAGAGGTACCCCGTGCTGGCAGCGATCCAGCACTGGGAGTAACTCCCCTACCCCTACTGCCACGGCCACGGATGCCGCTCATAATTGCTGATATGTGTGTGGGGGGGTTAAACTTTATTGGGGGGGAAAATGTGAACAAAATGTGTTTTTGTGTTTTTTTTACAAGACAGGCACGCAGACAAAGACGTACACAGACAGCTACTAAACTATAAGAAAAGTAGTACACCAGACAAGGACTACAAAATTAAAGAAAAAAAAAAAAAGCACTAAACAAACACTAACTTTTTTTTTTTTTTTTTTTTTTAAACACAAAACACAGACACTAAACACACACTAAGCTAAGCTAGATGAAATAAATGTACACTAACAGTGTGTACACTTACTACACAAAATTTAACTAAACTGAACACAAAACTTAGCTTTTATAAAAGCTCTTTAGGGAAAACTAAACAAAATTTGAACTGAGATGCCTATCAAATATCACTGAACAGTGAACCTGCAAGATCTGACAGTAACACAAGATGAACAAAACTTAGCTTTTAGAAAAGCTCTTTTATAAAGCTCAGATCAATATGTGTTCTGAAATCTCTTGCAAATATAACTGAACAGGGAGGATTGCAGGATCAAACAGTAACACAAATGAAAAAAACAGCACAAAACAGCACAAAACGTAGCTTTGAAAAAAGCTCTTGGGTCTATTGCTTTGAAAAAAGCAGTTGATATACTGGAAAAGATCCACTGGAATCACTAAATAGCAATGCTGGTGATGATCTAAATCAATCAAGAACAAAGACACAGGAAACCAGGAAACCAGGAACACAGAAACAGCCTCCACACTCTATAGCAAGCTTCTGAATCTGCAATGAAATGGTGCTGGGAGTGAGCTTATATAATGTCCATGCAGGCAGGTTCCTATTGGTTGCTAACCTGTGACGAGTGTGGAAGGAGAACTCTGATTGGCTCTGATGCAAAAGGGCGGAGCAAATAATCGCGCAATATTCCTATTGCCGAATATTCGCATTGCGATTATTCGGCAATATAAAATGATCGCTTCAGCTACTCGGCCCAATGGCTCTAATCATACCAGCAATGCTTTCAGACGTCTATGGAGATCACTAGGATGTGATCTGTTTTAAAAATGAAACTGTAAAAATCGCTCTGATGCGGAAGATCGGGGCGAGGAAAATAATCGCGCGATATTGCGTTTGCCGAATAATCGCATTGCGATCTTTCTGGAAAATTCAATGAACGCTTCAGCTACTCGGCCCAGGGTCTCTAATGATACCAGCAATGCTTTTAGACGTCGATGGAGATATCTAGGATGTGATCTGATTCAAAAAAAAAATTGTAAAAAATCGAATATTCGGAATTGCGAATATTCACCGCGAATTTCGAAATATAGCGCGATTTCTCGAATATGCTATATTCGAGTCGAATATTCGCAATGCGAATATTCGTGAGCAACACTAGTTATGAAATATTTATCAGAAAATATTTTGTTACCTTTTTTTTATTAGTATTCCCTGTATACTTATTGTGTTATCATTGTGAGAATTATATTTTACAAATCGGACTTTAATATCAAAGTATCTCGTACACACGAGAGGATCGATCCGCTGGAATTGATCCGCGGACCGGTTTCAGCGGATAGATCCCCTGGTGTGTACGATCCAGCGGATATTTTTCCATGGATTTTTTTCCCCCAGGGATGGATTTACATCGGATCAAAATTTCTTAACATGCTAAGAAATCTATCCGCTGGAATCCAGTCCAACGGATTGATCCGCTGGTCTGTACAGACTCACCGGATCAATCCGTCCGAATCCATCCCTCGCATGCGTTGTAATGATTCGACGCATGCGTGGAAGTCCTTATATCACAGCGTCGCGCACGTCGCCGCGTCATCATCGCGGTGACGGTGCGACACGTCACCGCGGACGGAATTCCGCGGGGATTTTGATCTCATGGTTAGTACAACCATGAGATCAAAATCCGCCAGAGGATTTATCCGCGGAAACGGACCTCCAGGCTGTTTCCGCGGATTAATCCTCTCGTGTGTACTAGGCCTTAGAATGGGACTTTTAAAAGACAACCAAAGAGAACAAAAATATATTAGAAAAAAAATTATTTTATTATTATCACTTTTAAAAACTCCTCACATGAGGCACATGATGTCAAAATGATTCTCTGGATGGCGTTATATGTTCTGCTGTCATTGGTCCTTCTATCATACAGACATTCATGGTTTGGGGTCACCACTTCTATGTTTTGTGCTTTATTTTGATATTTTTTTTTCATGTTTGTTTTTAGCCACTTGCGGAACTCCCGTCATCGTTATAGACGGCTGTTTGAAGAGGGTTATCGTTGTTATGGCAGCAGCTACCATAACCCCGGTATCCTCTTCTTCAGCGGACCGTCCGCTTTCGGATTCACCACAAGATCACTTTTATCAGCCGCGGGAGGGGGGCCCCCTCCCCCAGCTCTCTGGTGCCGCTTACCAGGCCCACCGCCAGGGACGATGTCACTTCTGCCCATAGCTCTTAAAGCAAAATGTTTTTTTTTCACATTTTATTTTATTTTTTATATTTTATTGCATTTAAGTGTAAATATTAGATATGACGTCTTTGTGACCCCCGGATCTCATATATAAGAGGACCTGTCATGCTTTTTTCTATTACAAGGGATGTTTACCTTCCTTCTAATAGGAATAAAAGTGACACTTTTTTTTAAAGAACGGTGTAAAAAATACAAATACATAATAAAAGAAAAAAAAATGTTTTAAACACGCCCCATCCCGCCGAGCTCGCGTACAGAAGCAAACGCATACATGAGTAGCGCCCACATATGAAAACGGTGTTCAAACCACACATGTGAGGTATCACCACAATTGTTAGAGTGAGAGCAATAATTCTAGCCCTAGATCTCCTCTGTAACTCAAAAGATGCAACCTGTAGAGTTTTTTTTAGGTGTTGCCTATGGAGATTTTTAAGGATAAAAGTTTGTCGCCATTCCACGAGCGGGCGCAATTTCGAAGCGTGACATGTTGGATATCATTTTACTCGTGTAACATCGTCTTTCACAATGGCCCAGATTCAGGTAGATTTGCCCTTTAGTTGCACATGTGAAGAGCAGCTGATTTGCTCTGCGCTGGGGCAAATTGGAAAGATTGCCACCTGATTCAGGATTCCTTTTGTCTGCTAACTTGCTCCTTTGTAAGGCAAAAATCAGGGCCTAAGGCAGCGCAAGTGAAAGTGGGTGTGCCCTATGCAAATGATCTTTTTTCCACTCAGCAGTGGTTTGCGCCTATTTTCAGGGCAAATTTTGCCCAACTGCTTGCACTGAGCAAATAAATAGGGGCAGACATGCGCAGGTCCTGTGCAAAATTACATCCTGCTTGTTCCACCCCCCCCTGAGCAAGGTAATTTTGCCCTTTGCTGCGAGATGGCACCTCCCGGCCCAAAAAAAAAGGCTAATTTTGTGGCAGCGGAGATGGAGATCACGCTGGAGGCACTGACGCGCCATACTGCTGTTCTGTATGGCGCTGAACGCCAAAATACTACCGTAGCCCAAAGGAGGGCAATATTTGAGGTGATAACCTTAGACATCAATGCCCTGGGCTTTGAGGACCGGACTTGGATGGACATCCAGAAAAAGTTCACGGACATGCGGCGTCGCATCCGGGACAAAATTGTCCTCATTAAAAAGCACAGCAGGGGCACCGGAGGAGGACCAGCCTGTTCTGTGCGACTCAATTCCGGAGGAGGAGGTCATCTCTCAGAGTCTAGCGCTGGAGCAGGTGGAGGGACTGCCAGGCTATGACTCCACTGCTGGGGACTTGGGGACTTCTCATATCTGCTGTGTATCATGGGAGGGGGTAGAAGGGAACATATGAGGGGGTAGAAGGGAACATGTGAGGGGGTAGAAGTGAACATGTAACAAGTTTTTGTTTCTCATATCTGCTGTGTATCATGGGAGGGGGTAGAAGGGAACATATGAGGGGGTAGAAGGGAACATATGAGGGGGTAGAAGGGAACATATGAGGGGGTAGAAGGGAACATGTAACAAGTTTTTGTTTCTCATATCTGCTGTGTATCATGGGAGGGGGTAGAAGGGAACATATGAGGGGGTAGAAGGGAACATGTAACAAGTTTTTGTTTCTCATATCTGCTGTGTATCATGGGAGGGGGTAGAAGGGAACATATGAGGGGGTAGAAGGGAACATATGAGGGGGTAAAAGGGAACATGTAACAAGTTTTTTTTTCTCATATCTGCTGTGTATCATGGGAGGGGGTAGAAGGGAACATATGAGGGGGTAGAAGGGAACATATGAGGGGGTAGAAGGGAACATATGAGGGGGTAGAAGGGAACATATGAGGGGGTAGAAGGGAACATGTAACAAGTTTTTGTTTCTCATATCTGCTGTGTATCATGGGAGGGGGTAGAAGGGAACATATGAGGGGGTAGAAGGGAACATATGAGGGGGTAGAAGGGAACATGTAACAAGTTTTGTTTTCTCATATTCGCTGTGTATCATGGGAGGGGGTAGAACGGAACATATGAGGGGGTAGAAGGGAACATGTAACAAGTTTTTGTTTCTCATATCTGCTGTGTATCATAGGAGGGGGTAGAAGTGAACATATGATAAGTGTGTTGCTCCAGCAACATTTTTGTTTTGTGTCATCCACAGATGTTGATGATGAGGCTGGGCCGTCGTCGGCTGTAGGGCGACCCACGCCATCCCCAGAACATCATGGGGTGCAGTCAGGCCCTCTGCAGATCCTGGGCATGTTGGTGGAGGAGGATATCGGCCAGAGTCCATCTAGGGAGGAGGAAGTGGTGGAGGAGGCCGTTATCCTCAATCTGGAGGAAGCAGTGTCCCTCCAGGAGGATCCCACCATCCCTGACCGACCCACCACCCCCCGACCATAACATCATCCCCCTCCAGGGCAAGCCCCTCCAGTGTCCCCCCTCCAGTGTCCCTCCCTCCAGTGTCCCCCCCCCCTCCAGTGTCACTCCCTCCTGTGTGACCCCCTCCCCTTCTGCTCCCTCAGTTCGTGCCCCAACCTCTCCTCCAAGGAAGGCTCTTTCTAAAACTAGGGGTGTACCCTCCAGCCTCCGTGAGGGTCTGCAGGAGGAGCAGGTAGGGTTGCCACCTCATCCCTTTAAAACATAACACATATGAATTACACAGGTTCTGTGGCTGATTTAATTTAGATAAGGCTCCACTTGAGTTCAATTACCACCTTAATCAGCCACAGAACCTGTGTAATTCATATGTGTTCTGTTTTAAAGGGATGAGGTGGCAACCCTAGGAGCAGGCCCGGCAGACCCACCATATAGGGGAGATGGTGGGAGACCTGAGGCGGGTGGCGGACAGTCTGGCATCCTCCTCCTCCTCTGTCCAGCAGGCCCTCACCCACCATGCTGACCGGGGGGACCGACAGAATGAGACCCTGGAGGATGTTAGTGGTAACTGCGCAGCCATTGTGACCTGTCTGGTTGAACAGCAGGATGCCACTGCATTATTAACTTCAGAGGTGAGCAGGTTGGCAGGTGCGGTGGAGGCCAACACTGCTGCTGTGCGGGAGGAGGGGAGACTTACCCCACGGCAGTTGAGGATCACCACCACATGGCAGATGGGGATGTTGGGACAGACCAACACCGTCCTCAACCGCCTGGCCAATGCCATGGAGGGCTTGCAGGCACCACCTGCCAGGAGAGATGAAGTAGGGGTTGATGCTCCCCCCCCCTCCATCCCCACCCCATGCTCCACCACGGCGTCTGAGGAGCCAGAGCCGGGGCACCCTTGGGCCAAGGATGTCCAAAAGAAAAAAAAAAATTGTGACCATTTTTTTTTTTTTGTGGCTCAGATTATGAGCTTGTTTTTTGGTTATGCTCAGATTTTGAGTTTTTTTATTTTTATTGATGCTTAGATTATGAGCTTTTTTTTATTTTGTAGCTGCCCCTGGCATGTTGGCACACAGATGTGAGATCCAGAAAGTGTGGGTGCTCTGCTTGTTCAGCTCATCCGTCTTGGTGCTGCTGTAGTTGCTCTCCAGCTGACCTGTGGCCATCTGTTGCTAACTTGCCCCTGCTTTTATAAAGTGCAAATTTCCCCCGGCCAAACAGCTTGCGCGCTTTGGGAGCAAAATGCTCCTCACACGCGCAAGTTTATGAATCAGTGGCAGTTCCTCATTTGCATATTTGCTGAGGGAAAACCATGAGAGCGCAAGTTGCTCCCTGAGCAAAATTGCCCCTTAATTGCGCCGGGGCAGAGAAACTGCCTCCGTGCAAAAATGGCACATTTCAGGCTTAGCTTGCTTTCTGGGTCACCCGCAAATTTGCCTGGGAGCAAATCCGTACTTGCCCGGCGCAAATCACACTTGCTCTTGCGCAAGTCGTACCTGAATCTGGGCCAATGTATATAAAAAAGATTGTCTAACTTTACTGTTGTCTAAGTAAAATTGTTCCCAAAAAAGTGTGCTTCCAAGACCGCTGCGCGCATACGGTGATACATAAAGTATTGCAACAACCGCCATTTTATTCTCTAGGGTGTTAGAAAAATATATATTTAATGTTTGGGGGTTCTAAGTAATTTTCTAGCAAAAAAAATGATTTTAACTTGTAAACAAGTTTGAAAAATAGGTTTGATCTTAAAGTGGTTAAACATTTGCCTCATGTGAGGAGTTTTTAAAGTGATATTTATAAAATCCATTTTTAGAATATATTTGTGTTTTCTTTGGTTGCCTTCTAAGAGATCCTTTGATATTATATACTATTTGCAGGGTTGATAACCAGCACTGATGAACTAATACTACATTAAAGACTATATGACAATCGGTCTGGAGAATACACAGCTTTTATTTATTGAGCCCCCTGGAATGTTCCATTGGTGGAAGGCGCGGCGTTCTTCTGGGTTATTTCCGGGAAGGATTCATGACAGTCGCCATGAAGAGAATGCTGTTGGTTTTGTGCTCACAGATGATGGAAATGAATGGACGGTTAATTTGTATCTTTTCCAATAGCGAGAATCGAACCATTTCTATGGCCGTGGCTCCGGCAGCCACCGTCCCTTTTTCATCCACATCCAGGACAGCCTTGTGTACGGCCTACAATATAAAAATAGACATAATAACATCAGAAAATAATCAGCAAATACAGGTTACATTTTATAAGATGTAATGGACTCATTGTGCTGCATCACTTCAGTATCTCTAGCCTAAAACTAGTGTTAGCCCCCCCCCTTGAGCCCCCCTCCTGGATTCTGTGAATGTTAGGACATGCCGCCGCGCTATGGGTCCCAGCAGAGCCCTGCGGCACAATATTGGATTGGAATAAATGCTTATAGAGCGCCGAATGCGAGTTGTGAAACTCGTATCTAAGTGCTTACCAACAAGCTGGGGGTATCCAATTCCCAGGAGCTAAACAGAAATATAAAAAGAGGGGGGGGGGGCAAGACACAAGGGGCCAGATTCAGATAGGAGATACGACGGCGTATCTCTAAGTCCGGCCGGTCGTATCTCTAAGTCCGGCCGGACGTATCTCTAAGTCCGGCCGGTCGTATCTCTAAGTCCGGCCGGTCGTATCTCTAAGTCCGGCCGGTCGTATCTCTAAGTCCGGCCGGTCGTATCTCTAAGTCCGGCTGATGTATCTCTAAGTCCGGCCGGTCGTATCTCTAAGTCCGGCCGGTCGTATCTCTAAGTCCGGCCGGTCGTATCTCTAAGTCCGGCCGGTCGTATCTCTAAGTCCGGCCGGTCGTATCTCTAAGTCCGGCCGGTCGTATCTCTAAGTCCGGCCGCTCGTATCTCTAAGTCCGGCCGCTCGTATCTCTAAGTCCGGCCGGTCGTATCTCTAAGTCCGGCCGGTCGTATCTCTAAGTCCGGCCGGTCGTATCTCTAAGTCCGGCCGGTCGTATCTCTAAGTCCGGCCGATCGTATCTCTGAGTCCGGCCGGTCGTATCTATGCGGCTGATTCATAGAATCAGTTACTCATAGATAGCCCTAAGATCCGACAGGTTAAGTGACTTACACCGTCGGATCTTAGGCTGCAATTCCAGGCCGGCCGCTAGGTGGTGCTTCCGTATCTTTTACGCGTTGAATATGCAAATGAGCATTTACGCCGATTCAGAAACGAACGACCGCCTGGCGCTTTTTTATTACGTCATTTGCGTTCAGCTTTTTCCGGCGGAAAGTTACCCCTGCTATAGGAGGGGTATGTGCGGCGTATCCTATGTTAAGTATGGCCGTCGTTCCCGCGCCGAGTTTTGAAATTTTTACGTCGTTTGCGTAAGTCGTTCGCGAATACAGCCGGACGTAATTTACGTTAACGTCGAAACCAATGACGTCCTTGCGACGTCATTTGGAGCAATGCATGCTGGGAAATTTTGCAGACGGCGCATGCGCAGTTCGTTCGGCGCGGGGACGCGCCTGATTTAAATTTTACATGCCCCCTAGCCGCGGAATTTGAATTCCGCCGGGGGATTTACGCCGCCGCAACTTTACAGGCAAGTGCTTTCTGAATAAAGCACTTGCCTCAAAAACTTGCGGCGGCGTAACGTAAATCAGATAAGTTACGCGGATCTAAAGATCCGCTGACCTATCTGAATCTGGCCCACGGAGCCTATCCCTACTCCCTGACCATGGACCGCAGCCTGGGATTAAGGCAGCGTCCTACTAAGAGCTTGGATGGCCAAGTGTCTATCCGTAGGCTTGTGAAAAAAGCAGTGTTTTCAATCCTTTACGGAAGGCCATCAAGGAGGAGAATGCTCAGAGCAGGTGAGGGAGCTGGTTCCAAAGAGAATTCCCCAGTGTTTGGAGCCGGCGGCCACCCTTTGAAGCTGAGCACGGGTTTCCCACACGTCTGAGCATGCACGGGTTTCCCACACGTCTGAGCATGCACGGGTTTCCCACACGTCTGAGCATGCACGGGTTTCCCGCACGTCTGAGCATGCACAGGTTTCCCACACGTCTGAGCATGCACAGGTTTCCCACACGTTTGAGCATGCACGGGTTTCCCACACGTCTGAGCATGCACAGGTTTCCCACACGTTTGAGCATGCACGGGTTTCCCTTACATCTGAGCATGCACGGGTTTCCCTTACATCTGAGCATGCACGGGTTTCCCACACGCCTGAGTATGCACGGGTTTCCCACACGTCTGAGCATGCACGGGTTTCCCACACGCCTGAGCATGCACGGGTTTCCCACACGTCTGAGCATGCACGGGTTTCCCTTACATCTGAGCATGCAGGGGTTTCCCACACGTCTGAGCATGCACAGGTTTCCCACACGTTTGAGCATGCACGGGTTTCCCTTACATCTGAGCATGCACGGGTTTCTCTTACATCTGAGCATGCACGGGTTTCCCACACGTCTGAGCATGCACGGGTTTCCCACACGTCTGAGCATGCACGGGTTTCCCACACGCCTGAGCATACACGGGTTTCCCACATGTTTGAGCATGCACGGGTTTCCCACACGTCTGAGCATGCACGGGTTTCCCTTACATCTGAGCATGCACAGGTTTCCCACACGCCTGAGTATGCACAGGTTTCGTCTACGCATGTGCAAAGCCAGGCTGTTATGGAAATTCCACAACTGCCATGTTTGTTCATGTGCAGAAAATTGCCCACGTGAGAGTAGATTTGCCCAAAGGGCTCTGCCAAGACCCTGCGGCACATCTGTGCATGTTCCAAAAATATCAAAACATGGCAGCGCTGGAGTGGGCGGAGCAAAATTAAGGGGGAATCAAGAGGAAGGCATGAACCTAACATTTGGTTTACCCCGCCAAACGTCTCTCAGTGTCACTGACTAGAGCGCGAGGGCAACTTTTCAAAGATAAAAAGTAGTGAAAAATGATACCGTTTCTGTAAATTGTGATATATCAGGAATTTGTTTTGATGCTAACTTGTAATATTTACTAAAAGGTCCACTGTCTGACCGAATGCTGATATTGCTTGCTGCAAGCCAATTAGAAAAGCCTGTCCTATCCCAGCGTGCTGTAGAGAGGATCCTTGCTCTCTGTAAGGAAACAGTGGTCTCTCTGCAGCGGTCCAGCACACCCCTCCCTGGTTTAGACCTATAGCTCCACAATCAGCAAAGTTCATGCTGTCTGCTGATAACCAGCGATGAGCCAACAGTTATAGGAGAAGTACAGTCAAAGCTTGCTTGGCTGTACTTCTCCTGCAGATCACATGAGTGCAATTCATTCTGCACACCTGCAACCCCCGCTTTCAGCAGATAGCGGGCTGAAGTCCGTTGTCTGCTGATGCCACAGAGCCGGTCCACGTTCGGGCAAGATCGTGGCAATGGAGTCGAAGTTCATGAGTGCGGAGTGCTCTTCTCCCCGAGCCCCCCCTTTTTGAAGCCAATTAGAGCCTCAGGGGCAGATCCACAAAGATCTGCACCGGCGCAGCGTATCAAAGATACGCTATCCCGCCGTAACTTACTTTGCTTTGTTTCAAATCCACAACGAATTTGCGCCGTAAGTTACAGCGGCGTAGCGTATCTCTCGCGGCGTAAGGGTGCGGAATTCAAATGCGGCGGGTAGGGGGCGTGTTTCATTTAAATGAAGCACGTCCCCGCGCCGAATGAACTGCGCATGCGCCATCCCTAAAATTTCCCGACGTGCATTGCGCTAAATGACGTCGCAAGGACGTCATTGGTTTTGATGTGAACGTAAATGGCGTCCAGCCCCATTCATGGACGACTTACGCAAACAATGTACAATTTTCAAATTTAGACGCGGGAACGACAGCCATACTTAACATTGAGTACGCCACCAGATAGCAGCTTTAACTATACGCCGGAAAAAGCCGAACGGAAACAACGTAAAAGAAAAGAAACGGCCGCTTGTATGATCGTGGATCGTCAGAAATAGCTAATTTGCATACCCGACGCAGATTACGACGTGAACGCCACCCAGCGGACGCCAAAGTATTGCATCTTAGATCCGAAGACGTACGCCTGTCGGATCTAACCCAGATGCCGTCGTATCTTTGTTTTGAGGATTCAAAACAAAGATACGACGCGGGAAATTTGAAAGTACGCCGGCGTACTTCCTTTGTGGATCTGCCCCTCAGTCTCTAATCATGTGCTTAAAAAAAATAACTCCGTTCTCCCCCCTCCCCCCCGCATGGAGATTAGGGGGGAGGCGCTGCTGCGCCCCTTATGGACCAGCCATAAAATTCTAAAATCTTTGCACTGGCACATGTTCCCCAGGGCAATGCCAATTCTTCATCATGCCATTATTTTGACAACCCTGAAGAGTTAATGATGTTTCTATGCTGTTTTTATTCTGTATATTTCCATCTCTATTATCTGAGTTTGACTTGGAATGTGTTTACTTGCTAGAAATGTTTAGTCTAATAGATGAGTGTTGCTGGTTTATTGTGAGGACATTCTAGCGTGTACCTTTTTACCGAAAATATTATGAGACTGCACGTCCTATGGAGATAAACTCCTTTTACTCTGTAACCAAACCCTAATGTATGGAAATCCATCCTTCTTTTATTTTCAATAAAACCAAAGGGTTATCCCCCCTTATTATTTGAACATATTTTTGACCTTATCTAGTGTCATTCGGTGTTCCCCGGGATCCGGAGTTGGAGATAGCCAGTTGTCCGGTTCAAATCCCCATCAGACCCTTTGCCTATTAGCCCAGAAAATAGACAGTTCTGATTTCACAAATTCAGCACCAATTGATTTCAATGAGGTTTGAGTACAGCACCCAAACGTCTTTGAGGTTTGGCGAACCATGCTTGAACCAAATCCAGGGCAGATAGTGTTCCAAATCCAGAGCAGATAGGGTTCGTAATCCAGGGCAGATAGGGATCCTAATCCAGGGCAGATAGGGTTCCAAATCCAGGGCAGATAGGGTTCCTAATCCAGGGCAGATAGGGTTCCAAATCCAGGGCAGATAGGGTTCCTAATCCAGGGCAGATAGGGTTCGTAATCCAGGGCAGATAGGGTTCCTAATCCAGGGCAGATAGGGTTCCAAATTCAGGGCAGATAGGGTTCCTAATCCAGGGCAGATAGGGTTCCTAATCCTGGGCAGATAGGGTTCCAAATCCAGGGCAGATAGGGTTCCTAATACAGGGAAGGTAGGGTTCCTAATCCAGGGCAGATAGGGTTCCTAATCCAGGGCAGATAGGGTTCCTAATCCAGGGCAGATAGGGTTCCAAATCCAGGGCAGATAGGGTTCCTAATCCAGGGCAGATAGGGTTCCAAATCCAGGGCAGATAGGGTTCCTAATCCAGGGCAGATAGGGTTCCTAATCCAGGGCAGATAGGGTTCCTAATCCAGGGCAGATATGGTTCCAAATCCAGGGCTCATTTCTACCAATAACACCATGCTGCCCCTACAATCTGTGGATCAGTCTTCTAATGGAAAGCTTTCCATAGTTTGAGAGTTCTAACTTAAAGCGGGGGTTCACCCTTAGAGGGCACTTTTCCCCCTTAGATTCCTGCTCGTTTTTACTAGGGGAATCGGCTATTTATTTTAAAATATGTGCAGTACTTACCCGTTTACGAGATGCATCCTCTCCGTCGCTTCCGGGTATGGGCTTCGGGAATGGGCGTTCCTTCTTGATTGACAGGCTTCCGAGAGGCTTCCGACGGTCGCATCCATCGCGTCACTAGTAGCCGAAAGAAGCCGAACGTCGGTGCGCAGGCGCAGTATAGAGCCGCACCGACGTTCGGCTTCTTTCGGCTACGAGTGACGCGATGGATGTGACCGTCGGAAGCCTCTCGGAAGGCTGTCAATCAAGAAGGAACGCCCGCTCCCGAAGACCCATACCCGGAAGCGACGGAAGAAGATGCAGCTCGAAAACGGGTAAGTACGGATCATATTTTAATACAAATAGCCGATTCCCCTAGACCGAACGAGCAGGAAGCTAAGGGGAGAAATTTTTTTTTTTTACAAATGGGTGAACTCCCGCTTTAAGATGTATTTTACAACTAGAAGTATGCAATTTTGGTCGCTCCCAGTTGTGAGATGATGATCACACAAATCTAGTAGATTTAGCTTCCAATACAAATTACCGTGGGTAAAAATAAATTATGAATTAATTTATTTCTATTTTTCATAACAAAAATCATGAGCAGGCTGTTTATTTATTTATTGTGTCAAACAAAGCCGTATTTGCCGTCGTATAAGACGACTGGGCATAAAAGACGACCCCCTAATTTAAAATGTTAAATGGTGGTATTGTGCTATACTCACCGTATAAGACGGCCCTCTTCCTGGATGTGCTGTCTCACGATATGCATGCAGTGTACCGCGCTGGGCCAGTCACAGCGAGCTATGCATTCTGTTGTTGAGTGCAGGGCCTGCTCGGATTGGCAGAGGCTGTGACATCATCAGCAGGCGCTTCTGACTGTCACAGCCAATCTGAGCAGGCTACTGTAGATAGCCTGCAGGCTCTATATTCATTGGTGGAGTGCGTCACCTGCCGGGATTGGCTCGGTGGTGTATGCTGTATGTATACAGTGTTACCGCACTTAGCGAGCATCCAGAGGGCTGAACATCCAGCGGGCGGCTGGCGTATAAGACAGCCCCCGCTTTATACCCGGCGTATAAGATGACCCCCGCTTTATGCCTGTTTTTCTTTAGCGTAAAAGGTCGCCTTATACGCCGGAAAAAACAGTATATATATCTATAGATATATATAGATATCCTTAAAATGTAAATATTCAGGTCTGCTAATTAATCATAGAGTTATTGACAAGCTAACTATCCTACACTTTGTCTGCTGCAATTTCGACCTTTGGTTAATCCCCTTCCTAACCCTCTTATGTTTTCATTCTAAATTCTACAATTCTTGGGCTTCCAGATTTCTTGATGAAGAAAGAAAGAAAAACTCTTACCTTTCCAACTTTTAGTTTAATATCACGAGTGATTCCGGGGAACTTGGCATCTTTGGAGAAGGCAGTTCTGATGCCAAGGGCACGCAAAACCTCCTTTAGGTCTATAGTTGAACTGATGGAAAATTTTGGCACAGAGAGGTCAATGAACCTACAAAGGAAAACAATAGTCATTATGAAGCCCATAGGGGCCAATACTGATGGAGACATCAACCAACATGATAAAGAGGGGCAACTTCAACCACAAAGTCAAATATACAATCGAGTCCCTTATATAGATTACTGAAACCGGAAAAAGATTTATGAAGCCATACATGAAAGGTTCCCAACATTAGATAGCAGTCTGAAGATATGGGCAACTTCAAGTGAAATGCTCCTTTGTTTAAAGCTAGTAACAAACCTTTAGATTTAGATTCTCAACCAGGATTCCATGAAACCTTAGGGTTCCTCCAAAGGTTTCTAGAGGTTTGTAATGGCTACCCACTGGTAGTGAGGGGTATCGGCCGTTGGAGACGTCCTTTTTGCTGACAAGTTATGATATGCAGGTACCGCCGGTATATCCTATCGAACGCTCTTCCAAGAAACGAGACGGGCTACGTTTGCAGAGTCAAGCAGACTGACTTTATTTGGCATATTTCACCTGCTTATATCTGCTTACAACTGTTACAAGAACAATGACATCTCCTTGAATTAATCACTTGGCCAGTTTCTAGCCGCTTCGGCACCGCACCCCACTTAACATTTCTTGGCCAGGCACATTCCTTTCTCAATAGAATTCAATTAACCTTTAAAACAATTATCACTCACACATAATCCCCATCAGCATACACCTCACAGGGGGGCTGTTTACCTACACAAGAGAGAGTTCATTAGCTATGCGAAGGGAACATTAGCATTCAGCAATGAAAAGAGACTTGTCCAATTAACCCTTTGAGCTCAGAATACAATGCGGTACATCCACTTGTGACAGGCCATGCAGTTCCTTGTAGTCCCCCTGCACGAAGATTATAACTGTCCCGACAGCATGCATATGTCCGTTACAAGGTTCCTTGAGCAATTTCTGCCTCTCAAATGAGTTCCCACTGACACCAATGATCTTTGTAGCTGTCTGTTAGGAGGTAATTCTTCCCACTGACCATCACACGAATGTATCAAGAGTTGTAGAGATAGTCATTTTTAGCAGGGGTTCCCCAACACCTGAACGTGTATTTCAAGTGTTCCTTTGTTGAAAAGGTTGAGGAAGGCTGCTTTAGATTTAACAATATTCATGACGCAAGAGGGATTTCAATTGAATAGATGGGTCTTTACATAAAACTACAGCTTTCCACTTGTATTACGATCTAATTTTACAATCTCCTTTAGGTTAAAATTAGAATTTCTAACACTCATTCTGTTCCCACACCCCCTTCTTCCAGCCTAAAAAAAAATGTAGAAATACTGATCAGTATCTCAAATCTTCTACTTTCTTCTCTGCAGGAGGGTCATCATTGCCTGGGTGGAGTGGACACCTCCATTGACTGTCCAGCAGAGAGATGACTGGTCCATTGCAATTCTAGAGCCGCAAATTGTCAAACCCAGAAGCAGAACCACTGAGGAAGAGTTAGAGGAGTAAAAAATAGTGTAGCACTACCCCGTAGGATCTGCTGGTTACGTTTTGGGTTTGCACGTTACCTTTGTAGCTTCGTTGTCAGGGTGCGAAAGTCCATAAGAAATGCAATGTCCAGACAGATATAAAACCTCCAACAGTTAGGTTTTATTTCTTTTTACTGCAAGGTAACTTGAAACAGAGAAAGTAGGAGGGAGGAGAAGAGCAGGGGAAGGTTCAGGCACACGGTACAGAATAAATCAGTCTCCACTCTCAGCTATTGAGTGGGTATTTCTCACCCGGATAGTCCCCTCTCACATGGCCTAGCAGCTGGGATGATGCACAAACTAATGTCCAGACGGTCTCTGCCACAGACCTTTGAATGTATTTGGATGCCTCCAGAAAACTTCTGCCGCAGGATTTAAAAGTCCCGAACCTCCAGCCAAGCAGTAAAAGAGCCTTCAAGCTGGAACCGGCAGACTGCAGGGCTTTCAATGTAGCGGATCCCTCCTTGATTGGGTCACCAGGCCTCACCCGAGAGACTAGCACTTTGTCGGTCTCCTTCAGGGTAGGTCCTCCCCCAGTTTCCTTCATCAAGATAGCTTCTTCCCTTGTGGACAGCCATCCTGGGATCCCACCTTTGGGATTGTAGGCCCCAGCCAGTGTAGCTATGCCTACTCAATAGCAGAATCACTCCGGGCCAACGTGGCCCCGAAGTCAGGAACACACGCACGCCTCGCACCAGGAGGGCCATGAGGTGAGGAAAAACAAACCTCGATCAATGGCGTCTGTCCCTTAAGTACCCTCTTCCAGCATGCACAGCGGGGTCACCACTCCCACTGCACCGCTGCTGTTCCAACATAAGGCCAGGGTGGCAACACCACCTGCAGGCAACAAGGGAAACTACCAAATAGTACCACAGCCAGGACAGAGGCAAATTTGGGTTAATCAGACAAGAGTTTGAAAATGTATCTTTTTAATCTCTTCCCACTGGCCATACACATACTGTATATGTGGCCTCTTGGCATGTTGTCTTGAGGCCACATATATGCGTCCTAAATGTGAAAATTTCTGTGCTGAGAGCGCGCACACAGGTGGGTAACCAATGGAAAAGCTCCCAATGCTTACTTGCGATTAGGAGCTTTCCAATCATTTGACCTCTGTGACAGCCATTCACAGCGGTCACATGATCAGACAGCCTGCCAAGGGTCAGGAGGTGGCAGCAGGAAGGGTTTAAAAACTTTGCATGCACGTTCCCAAAATATGTGCCTACAAGTGGATGAAGAAAGTAAGTCAGTGTCGTTTACGGTTCGGGAGATCCGGCCGTGCAAAGTTTTGGTGTTTTTGGGCCTCATGCCGCGTACACACGACCGTTTTTCATGATGTGAAAAATTTAAAAAAAATTTAATGTCATTAAAAATGATGGTGTGTGGGCTCCAGAGCATTTTTCATGACGTGAAAAATGGGCATTAAAAATTTAGAACATGCTCTATTTTTCGTGTCGTTTTTCACGTCGGAAAAAATGGTCGTGTGTGGGCTTTAACGACGTGAAAAAAAACGCGCATGCTCAGAAGCAAGTTATGAGACGGAAGCGCTCGTTTTGGTAAAACTAGCGTTTGTAATGGAGATCGCACATTCATCACGCTGTAACAGACTGAAAAGCACGAAGACTGAAAAACGCGTATCGTCTCTCACCAAACTTTTACCAATACGAAATCAGCAAAAGCAGCCCCAAGGGCGGCGCCATCTGAATGGAACTTCCCCTTTATAGTGCCGTCGTACGTGTTGTACGTCACCGCGCTTTGCTCAAGCATTTTTTTTTCACGATCGTGTGTAGGCAAGGCAGGCTTAACAAGAATCGGGTTGAAAAAAACGTTTTTTCTAGGACATTAAAAATGGTGGTGTGTACGCGGCATCAGGCCTAAAGTGGCGAAAATAGTTTTTTGGTTAATAACTTCCCGACTGAATGTGCTACTGTGAAGGATGTCAGTGTAAATCTCCCTGCTTGGTTAAATTGTGGGTTAGATGGATTCATGTGTCACAAGCTATTGACATGTTAATGACCCTTCCTCAGCCAGCTCCCTAGTTCAAATGGTAATTGATTTATTGTGTGTGGGAAGGAGACCGGCCTTACTGTTTACAATGATTAGATAAGTGGCTCATGTTAATTATTCTGATTGCTTCATTGTGGTCAGGCTGTTACACCTAGTAATTAACTCCGCTGATGTCTTTATCTAAAGAAACGTGTCTGCATGGTCGGCTCCGACTTGTCTCCTATAATCTGTATGGGAAACCCCACTGTGTGAGGGGGGCGTTCCTAACAGGCTGTAACCACATATAAGCTGAGTTTTTGTGTCAATAAAGTGTCTTGTTCTAGCAGTAAGCTTGTCTCATGTGTGGCTTTCTGGGCGATTCCAGGGATATCCCTCCTCGTGGAATATTGGGGTGATTGTCGTTATGGGAAGAAGGGAACGTTGACGGGGATATCATACCGATACCGTCACAATTGGTTGGTAGCAGCGGGATCTTCCCTTCTATTCCCCTTCACACCCGGATTCCAAGCAGACACTGGAAGAACTACTGGAAGTTCGTGGAAGGATCGCTAGCAACAAAACCAAGCGGGTCATCATAGCAGAATTAATGGAGCTAGACCAGGAGAACGTGATTGCAGCAACGCCAGCAGTACAAGAGATGGAGACACCAGTGATTCAGGAGGAGTCACCAACCAACAAGCTAATGAGAGAGAAGCTAGCGTGGTTCGGCCCGAACCCAACGCCAGATGTGGTTCTGAAAGTGATGGACCTGTTAGCGGAGGAGGCTAAACAAATAAGGGACGCAGAGCTACAGTTAAAACTGGCAGCAGTCCAACAAGCAGCCGCACCTTCTACGAACAGTGAGTACAGCACAGCAGACGCAAGGAAGATTCCGTTTAGCGCTTTTAAAGCTTTTGATGAAAAGGACTGTGAGATTGATAACTTCCTGACGGATTTTGAGCGACAATGTAACCTGCACCGAATAGCTAGAGGAGAGTGGGTTGCAATATTGTCAGGCAAACTGTCAGGCAAAGCTTCTGATGCTTTCCGGACCGTGCCAGATCAGGATATCCATAGCTACGCCAGGGTTAAAGAAGCGCTCCTGGCTCGTTATGCAGTAACCCCAGAGTCCCACCGACAGAAGTTCAGGGACTCACGCAAAACCACGAAAGACTCTTACGCAGAATGGGCATGCCAGCTGTCCCTGTCGGCCTCTAACTGGGCTAACAGCAGCCAGGCCACCACCGCAGAGGACATTTTGCAACTAATGCTCCTGGAGCAATTTTACAATCACATCCAGACGGATGTCAAAGATTGGGTGAGAGATCGCAGGCCCATGACTCTACCAGAGGCCGCGAAGTTGGCGGATGAATATGCGGATACTCGCAAGACAAACCAGGTCACACCACGGGTACAACCTCCACGACCAACGGCGCCCTCACACCCACCAGCCGCTAGATACCAACCGCCTAACAGACCGATGACATCTAGCCCTCGCTACCCACGCCAGGAGGACAACGAACAACGCTGCTTCCGGTGCAAACAGTTGGGTCACTTCAAGCAGAATTGCCCCATGAATGACAACACCAGGTCAAATTGGTCTCAACCTGGGTACCGCCCACCAGCAGCAGCCCATTGTGTAGACTCGGCTTGGGATCCCCAGGAGCTGGGTCAGGAAGAACCATTGGGCACCCCTTACGAAGCCCTCATGGTACAATCTGTTATTACGGACAACAGGGAACACCATTGTCAGCTGGTCATGGGCGACCGCCATGAGCCGGAGGGGCCTTGGAGGGAGCTGGGCAGAAAGAGGCACCGCCAGCTACCCTCCAAGAAGAAGAGGTCCTGGAAGTCATATAACCAGCGGACCTGGGAGGAGAAGAAGCGACTGGAGGAGATGGAATCGCAGCGGGCGCCCCAGATGTGGGCCGAGATGTTCGCCAAGGGCCCACCGGTGGTCCCTTACACCACCACCCAGTTCCTGATGATGAAGGACCACGTGGAGAGCCTGCAGGACATGAGCAAGCAGGATCTGATCCGTGAGTACATAGAGCTGGAGGAGTGCATAAGCCGCATGAAGGAGGAGAACAACCACCTGAGGTCACAGCGGGCTGACCCCCCCAGGCTCCATGAACTGGAGATGGAGCTGGAGAAGCTCAAAGAGGAGAACCGGCGGCTGCGGATGGAGCAGGGGGTGGCTGACCTTATGGGGCTCTGAGTCCCCTCTCTCCCCCCCCCCCCCCGGACTCTGAGCACCAGTGCTACAGCATTTCAACAAATATAACTTTTTCTTTTTATGAATCTCCTGTGATTGTCACTTCAGAGCCATAACCTGCCCCCTCCCATAGCGGGACACCTAGACGGCGGCGCACAGACCCATTCGCTGTCTTCACACTGACTTCTGGTGACTTTGCAGATCGCACAAAGACTTGGGGACTGACCGGCGTGTGATCTGACGACCCGGTGGCATACCTGAGTCGGAAGCAGTTACCAATGGAGGTCAGTCACGCCAAACGGAGTTAACCTCGGACTAAAAGCTCTGAACCCGTCAACCCTACTGGACCCGGGAAGGTCCAACCGGGTTTGCCGGAGCAGGGAGAAAAAGGGGGGCCATTGTGAAGGATGTCAGTGTAAATCTCCCTGCTTGGTTAAATTGTGGGTTAGATGGATTCATGTGTCACAAGCTATTGACATGTTAATGACCCTTCCTCAGCCAGCTCCCTAGTTCAAATGGTAATTGATTTATTGTGTGTGGGAAGGAGACCGGCCTTACTGTTTACAATGATTAGATAAGTGGCTCATGTTAATTATTCTGATTGCTTCATTGTGGTCAGGCTGTTACACCTAGTAATTAACTCCGCTGATGTCTTTATCTAAAGAAACGTGTTTGCATGGTCGGCTCCGACTTGTCTCCTATAATCTGTATGGGAAACCCCACTGTGTGAGGGGGGCGTTCCAAACAGGCTGTAACCACATATAAGCTGAGTTTTTGTGTCAATAAAGTGTCTTGTTCTAGCAGTAAGCTTGTCTCATGTGTGGCTTTCTGGGCGATTCCAGGGATATCCCTCCTCGTGGAATATTGGGGTGATTGTCGTTATGGGAAGAAGGGAACATTGACGGGGATATCATACCGATACCGTCACAGCTACCGACTCCGAACTTGGGGCACATTCTCCTGAAAAGCACAGGTACCCCTGGGGTATTGGGGACCTTTCACTGGGGAGTTACCGGTTACACCAAGGTGCCCATCTTTTTTTAAGATTAATTTTCTAACATACCGTGACCAGAGCAATACCATGTTACCATAGTAACACTGTACCCCTCTTGGGAAGTGATAAGTATTTTTATTTTTAGATATTTTTTTAAACATTATGATTGCTTATACCAGTGAATTTCATTGGTATAAGGACCAATGTTTTACTGAATGAAACTGGTTCACTCAGTGTCTTTTGTTGTGATTAGCTGTGAATGGCCAAAGCTAATCACATGACAGAGTTGGGATGTGATTGACCCTGTCTGTACCATGTGATCACTGTGACCAATCACAGCTAGCAACACAATTGTATACAAAGGATGGCATGAAAGGAAGCCATCCATAGTTCACAATTGACATGTGATCTTCTGTAATTGGTCACAGCGATTACATGGTACTGACAGCAGGTCATTAAAGTGATCAGTCATTGGCTTTGTCCGGTGGAAACAGCCGGTGACAGATCACGCCTCTGACATCCACCCAGAACAACGGTGCTCCTGCCCAGCCCTCTTTGTACTAAAGGCCGGGCGTGGGCACTGTTGTTCTGGGAGGACCAACGCTGTATCCTCACCTAGGCCAACAAGGCCCAGGCCTAGGGCAGCACTTTGTAGGGGGGGCAGCATGAAAAGAGTCCCCATCGGCTTGCGCTACACTGTCAGGCAAATTAGTCCAGCGCCCCCATAAAGCGTCTGCACTGCTTCCGGTATGTGGGTGGCCGGCATTCCCCAACTGTGGGGGGGCATGTCGCTTCTAATTTTGGCTGTCCTATCATCCTGGACCACAAACCTTCCTCACTGTGCTCTATGTTTCTGCTGCACCATTGGCAGGATTATATCTTATTAGTCCTCTCCATAAAATTATCAGAAATTTGTGCTTAAAGTAGAACCATTTTGGATGGAGTAAGGGGGGGTTAGAGCCCCTGTCAGTTTATTTTTACCATCCCTGTCCCATTGCAGAGATTTCCCTTCACTTCCTGCCGCATAGCCAAACAGGAAGTGAGAGGAAATCTATGCAAATTAAGGGAAGCCATTGCCCCCCCCCCCCCCAAGCCCTCAGAACTAGTGTCCCCACTCGAAAATTTTAGGGTGGGTCTTTAATAGCATGGGGTGTGGCCTGGACAGGAAGGGGTGGGTCATATTTAAATTAGGGGGTGCACAAGTTTAGGCAGGCCTAGGGGGCAGCACAAAACCTAAATACACTAGTGGGGAGGATGTCATATGAGGCGTTTCACCATCAAATCTTATACTCTACCTACCTTTAAGCTACATTGCATAGGATCAGTGGCAAAAAACACTTCAGACCCTTCAGCTTGTCCTTTCCTCACCTCCTTCTTTGCTTTATCCTGCCTCCTGCTGGCTCTTTGAGTTACTAGTCAATATTACAGGATTTGTAAGTCTGATTTTAACTTCCAGCTGACATATGGCAAGCCAGAATAAAGATATGTTTTATATGATTATGATTTTATATGTTCTTCTCTTACCCTTCTATGAGTGATGTCCTCCATCGTTGTATGGTCTTGGCCGACATTCCTCGCTCTACCTCGTGGATCTTGCCCGGCTCGGCCACGGCGATAATCATGGATGCGTTGTCCTTGTATGGAAGCTCCACCACTGTACAAGGAAGATCCGTGTCATGGAAAGTGTTGTAGCGACCCGTGCGATGCATCATTGGAACATCCACCTCTGTGTTCTCATCAACAAAGAACTTCCCAACTCTTGTACTATCTGGATGAAAAGTTTTCTGCCATTCGCCTAAAATATATATCAATAAAAAATACAGTAAAATTCTAATTCTAATTTTTGGGCAAGTAAACTCCAAATCTGCTACAATATAAAACTACATCTAATACAAAGTATAAGTGATATGTGGAGTGTGCACCAAAAAAGACCTTGAGCACATCCTCATAGACACACCCTCCTAAACCTTGTGGACTGCCTTCCCATAGACACACCCCTAAACCTTGTGGACGGCCTTCCCATAGACACGCCCCTAAACCTTGTGGATGGCCTTCCCATAGACACACCCCTAAACCTTGTGAACGGCCTTCCCATAGACACGCCCCTAAACCTTGTGGACGGCCTTCCCATAGACACACCCCTAAACCTTGTGGACTGCCTTCCCATAGACACGCCCCTAAACCTTGTGGACCACCTTCCCATAGACACACCCCTAAACCTTGTGGACGGCCTTCCCATAGACACACCCCTAAACCTTGTGGACTGCCTTCCCATAGACACACCCCTAAACCTTGTGGACCACCTTCCAATAGACACGCCCCTAAACCTTGTGGACGGCCTTCCCATAGACACACCCCTAAACCTTGTGGACGGCCTTTCCATAGACACACCCCTTAACCTTGTGGACGGCCTTCCCATAGACACGCCCCTAAACCTTGTGGATGGCCTTCCCATAGACATGCCCCTAAACCTTGTGGACTGCCTTCCCATAGACACACCCCTAAACCTTGTGGACCACCTTCCAATAGACACGCCCCTAAACCTTGTGGACGGCCTTCCCATAGACACACCCCTAAACCTTGTGGACGGCCTTCCCATAGACACGCCCCTAAACCTTGTGGACTGCCTTCCCATAGACACACCCCTAAACCTTGTGGACGGCCTTCCCATAGACACACCCCTAAACCTTGTGGACTGCCTTCCCATAGACATGCCCCTAAACCTTGTGGACGGCCTTCCCATAGACACGCCCCTAAACCTTGTGGACGGCCTTTCCATAGACACGCCCCTAAACCTTGTGGGCGGCCTTCCCATAGACACACCCCTAAACCTTGTGGACGGCCTTCCCATAGACACACCCCTAAACCTTGTGGACAGCCTTCCCATAGACACGCCCCTAAACCTTGTGGACGGCCTTCCCATAGACACGCCCCTAAACCTTGTGGATGGCCTTCCCATAGACACACCCCTAAACCTTGTGAACGGCCTTCCCATAGACACGCCCGTAAACCTTGTGGACGGCCTTCCCATAGACACCCTCCTAAACCTTGTGGACGGCCTTCCCATAGACACGCCCCTAAACCTTGTGGACGGCCTTCCCATAGACACGCCCCTAAACCTTGTGGACGGCCTTCCCATAGACACCCTCCTAAACCTTGTGGACGGCCTTCCCATAGACACGCCCCTAAACCTTGTGGACGGCCTTCCCATAGACACACCCCTAAACCTTGTGGACGGCCTTCCCATAGACACGCCCCTAAACCTTGTGGACGGCCTTCCCATAGACACACCCCTAAACCTTGTGGACTGCCTTCCCATAGACACACCCCTAAACCTTGTGGACGGCCTTCCCAGAAGGGTTGAAGGTGTTATAGCTGCAAAGGGCGGAGCCAACCCAATATTGAAATCTACAGATGAAGACTGGGAGGCCATTAAAGCGGGGGTTCACCCAAAAATACATTTTTAACATTACATTCAGCCGAGTCCTAATGGCAATCAGCTGTGTTTTTTTTTCTTTTTCCCGTACATACCATATTTCACCGCGGCTTCCGGGTATGGACTGCGGGACTGGGCGTTCCTAATTGATTGACAGGCTTCCGACCGTCGCATACTGCGCGTCACGAGTTGCCGAAAGAAGCCGAACGTCGGTGCGGCTCTATACGGCGCCTGCGCACCGACGTTCGGCTACTTTCGGCTACTCGTGACGCGCTGTATGCAACGGTCGGAAGCCTGTCAATCAATTAGGAACGCCCAGTCCCGCAGAAGGCATCCCTGGAAGCGGCGGTGAAAATAAGGTATGTACGGAAAAAAAAACAAAAAAAAAAACAGCCGATTGCCATTAGGACACCTCGGCTGAATGTAAGGTTAAAAAATTATTTTTTGGGTGAACCCCCGCTTTAAAGTTTTATGTG
Source organism: Rana temporaria (assembly GCF_905171775.1). Taxonomy (NCBI): domain Eukaryota; kingdom Metazoa; phylum Chordata; class Amphibia; order Anura; family Ranidae; genus Rana; species Rana temporaria. The sequence goes on along the minus strand of NC_053501.1, from coordinate 26,079 downwards.
TATGTAAAGGCCGGCGTCCCAATACTTTTGGTAATATAGTTTAGGGGCCAGATTCACAGTGGACTTACGACGGCGTATCTCCACGTACGCCCTCGTAAGTCCGAATGTGAGCCGTCGTATCTATGCGCCTGATTCTTAGAATCACTTACGCATAGATTTGGCCAAGATACGAGCGGTGTAAATCTCTTACGCCGTTGTATCTTGGGGTGCATATTTACGCTGGCCGCAAGGGGCGCTTCCGTAGATTTACGCGTTGAATATGTAAATTAGGTAGATACGCCGATTCACGAACGTGCTTGCGCCCGCTACACAGTTTTCGTTAGGCTTACGTCCGGCGTAAAGTTACCCCTGCTATATGAGGTGCAGCAAATGCAAAGTATGGACGTCGGCAAGCGTATCTTTTTACGTTGTTTACGTAAGTCGTACGTGAATGGGGCTGTGTGTAGGTTACGACGTGATACTGAGCATCGTACGGCGCTTCATTTGCATGGGGTCATGGCTCATTTTAATAAAACACGCCCACCTCTTCCACATTTGAATTAGGCGGGCTTACGCCGGCCGATTTACGCTACGCCGCCGCAACTTACGGACCAAGTCTGTGTTTAGACGAAACGTTGGGAGGCGGCGCTTTGACGTCACTGCGTTACACATGTGAGGACCCCGGATATCCTGGGCACACGCTTCATACACAGACCGGCCGGCTGTGTTTTTATATGCCTATTGTTTTTGGACTAATGTAAGTGCAATATTTTGCTTTTTAAATAAATGATCTATGCAGTATTACGCTATGAGTCCCTTGTGATCTCTCTTCACATACGCTGGAGTATTATTTTGGGTTGCCCATTGTGAGATGGATGAGTGAGTCCCCAGTGGAGAGTGGATATGGTTGCTGCTGGTTTTTATTTGTTCTGTGGTAAGTGTTACCCGTTGGTGGAGGTCTCCTGTCTGTCAGTCATCACGACGCTGTGGATTTATTCAACACCTTGGGACTTTCTCTATCACTAGATTTGGGACTGCGTTTTTACACCTATTCAGTGTATTTGATTGGGTTCATATTCCCTCTTTTTCACAAATTATTTTTTGGACCACTTTTTGAGGCTTGATTTGCTATGATTATTTTGGTTCACATTTTTCAGATTTGCACATAATCACTCACCTGGTATTATTAATTTGCGATTTTCAATCACTTAGCGCGACTCCTTTTTTGTTTTACTTTGTGAATACTGCACTTGCCTGTCTAATGCCGCATACACACCATCACTTTATGTGATGAAAAAAAACGACATTTTCTGTGAAGTAAAAAACTACGTTTTTGAAACTTCAATTTTCAAAGAGGAAGTTGCCTACACACCATCGTTTTCTCACAATGTTCTAGCAAAGCGAGGTTACGTTCCACCACGTTTTTCCATGGAAGCTCGCTTCATAAGTAGCTTCTGGGCATGCGCGGATGAAAAAACATTGTTTTAAATGACGCTTTTGCTACACACGGTCAATTTCTGTGAAGTAAAAGTTGACGTTTTGAAAAACGACACATAAAATTGAAGCATGCTTCAATTTTTTTTGGTAGTTTTTTAGAAGACATAAAACAACGTTTTCCCCCACACACGGTCAATTAAAGTGACGTTTTTAAAAACGTCATTTTTTTCCATCACATAAAACGACCATGTGTACGCGGCATAAGTTGCGGAGGCGTAGCGTAAATAGGATACGCTACGCCCAACTAAAGATACGCTCTCCTACGTGAATCTGGCCCTAGATCTTTATTTATGCAATATCAGACAACAGCTAAAAAGACTCCACTAGCTAATATGTAGCCGCAAGGTTTTGATCTTCAAACATCGTTTTTTTAGACCAACATCATTTGACAGATCCAATGGCTAGACAATGCAATCCAAATTAAAGCGGAGGTTCCCCCAAATAACATTTATATCAGACCAACTTCTTTATACTTCTAACATGTACAGTCCGCATTTTGTACATACCGTACAATCTATATTTGCAATCCGGCTTCCGGGTACTTCTCCCCGCGGGAGTAGGCGTTTCTATGCTGAGGAGGAATGTCCTCTGGGAGGTTGCCCAGATGATTGACGTCCTTTCAGAAAAAGTTCCCCCCGGCGGATAAGGCCCCACCCCCCGTATTGCGTAGGCGCGTCACGAGTCACGGCGTTTCCGAAAAAAGACGAACATGAAGAAGCTCTATACGGCGCCTGCGCAGGCAGCTCTACACGGCTCCTAGTCGGTGCGCAGGCGCCGTATAGAGCCAACTCGCAGCTCTGCATGTTCGGCTTCTTTCAGAAACACCGTGACTCGTGACGCGCCTACGCAATACGGGGGGCGACCTCCCAGAGGACATTCCTCCTCAGCATAGAAACGCCTACTCCCGCGGGGAGAAGTACCCGGAAGCCGGATTGGAAATATAGATTATACGGTATGTACAGCGTAAAAAGAAAAATGCGGAAAAAAAAGTCCGAAATAAATTATAACGAAATTAAAATTATCAAAAGATTTAAAAATAAATTTGAAAATTACCGTATTTGCCGATGTATAAGACGACCCCCGAATTTTCCAGCTAAAATGATGGCTTTGGGATCTACTCACTGTATAAGACGACCCCTCACTGTGCCATTATACATGCCTCCCTGTGCCATCATTACATGCCTCACTGTGCCATCATTACATGCCTCACTGTGCCATTATTACATGCCTCACTGTGCCATTATTACATGCCTCACTGTGCCATCATTACATGCCTCACTGCCATTATTACATGCCTCACTGTGCCATTATTACATGCCTCACTGTGCCATCATTACATGCCTCACTGTGCCATTTTTTCATGCCTCACTGTGCCATTATTACATGCCTCACTGTCCATTATTACATGCCTCACTGTGCCATCATTACATGCCTCACTGTGCCATCATTACATGCCTCACTGTGCCATTATTACATGCCTCACTGTGCCATTATTACATGCCTCACTGTGCCATTATACATGCCTCACTGTGCCATTATACATGCTTCACTGTGCCATTATACATGCCTCACTGTGCCATTATTACATGCCTCACTGTGCCATTATACATGCCTCACTGTGCCATTATACATGCTTCACTGTGCCATTATACATGCCTCACTGTGCCATCATTACATGCCTCACTGTGCCATCATTACATACCTCACTGTGCCATTGCCGACCTCTGTTCAGTGTTCTGCCTATCACCGATGTCCTCTCGTCCGAGGCCTAGGATGAGAAGGCATCTGTGATAGGCGTAACACTGAACAGAGGCTCTGCTGGGAAAATTGGTGTTCCGCCTATCACGGAACAGCCTGAGGAGGAGGCGTGGCTTTTGAATAATGGATGGCCGCCGTCTGACACACAGGTACCCGGCGTCTAATACGCCAGAAAATACGGTAGCCAGTCAGGCCTGGAAGGTTATTGACCGTTCCATTTTTGCAATACGGAACTGCGTCGCTTTAACTGACAATTGCGCGGTCGTGCGACACTGTACACAAATAATTTTTTTGCCCACAAATAGAGCTTTCTTTTGGTCGTATTTGATCACATGTGTGGTTTTTATTTTTTTATTTTTTGCTATAAAACATATCCAATAAAACAATTTAAGCCAATATGTAATCTGCTACATATTGTTGGTAAAAAAAAAGTCCCAATAAGTGCAAAAGTTATCACATCTACAAACTATGGGATATTTTTATTTCTTTTTTTACTAGTAATGGCGGTGATCAGCGACTTATAGCATGACTGCGATATTGCGGCGGACAAATCGAACACCCAACTGACACTTTTGACACTTTTTTGGAAACGGTGACACCAATACAGTGATCAGTGCTAAACAATATGCACTGCTCCAAAAAAAAGGTTGTTTTTAAACTTTTTTAACTTTTTTAACACTTTTTATGACAATAACTTGCATATCAGCCTTTAAAATGAGCACTTTTGTTTTTTCATGCAATTGTCCCATAGACTTTAACAGGATTCCGTGGCTTTCGAATTTGCCGTGAACACCGCATAACGGGGGTTATTTACGAAAGGCAAATCCACTTTGCACTACAAGTGTACTTGCAAGTGCAGTCTCTGTAAATCTGAAGGGAAGATCTGATATGAGGGGAAGCTCTGCTGATTTTATCATCCAATCATGTACAAGCTAACATTTTGTTTTTTATTTTCCTTGCATGTCCCCCTCAGATCTACAGCGACTGCACTTGCAGTGCAAAGTGGATTTGCCTTTCGTAAATAACCCCCATTGTGTTCCCAACGTATGCTCGGGCCGAACCGCTCGCCCATCCCTACTGACCATCAATGAGTTGGCTTTAGCAGAGGTTTCCTCAACATGTGAAAATGATTTCAGTGTTCCTCTAGTGAAGAAAAAGATTAGGAAAGGCTTTGGTAACGTTAGCAATGCTAAGGACTTGTGGGCTGCGTTTGGTGGTCATTGTTTGATCTCATAGAATAATACTACAGCAAAGTCCAAGCAAGAGGTTCATTATCTTTTCTAATTGCCACCTAAAAATGAAAGATGGAAGAATTCATTGATAATGCCCTCACTTTCAGTGTTTGACATATCAGACAGCTACAGAAATATTACAATATTCTTCAAGTACAGTGGAACCTCCCTTCCAGGAGAAAGCTCGTAATCCAAAGCACTTGCATATCAAAGCGAGTTTCCCCATTGAAGTCAATGGAAATGAAAATAATTGGTTCCGCATTGTGGTGCTGCACGCCGCTTTGGCCTGAATCCTGCTAGTTTTGTGAGACAACACTCGCAAACCCAGTCAGGATTTTTTAAATACAGTGCTGGTATTTCGAAGCGCTTGTTAAGCGCGTTACTCGCAATCCAAGGTTCCACAATAAAAACAACACAAACAACTGATACTGAACACTTTCATTTGCTCCGTTCTTCTTACCCTTAAACAGAACGTAGTTGATCAGGACCATCTTAGTGTCGTTATGAAGGTCTTTGACAAGTTCATCAATTTTGCCCTTAGTTTTATTTTTCACGTATCGATTTATTTTCTTTTCAACTTTTTTTAGGTCGCTAAAATCCTCTTGTATAATTTCAGCATGGTAGTAGCGCTTTGTATCATCTTTAAAGCTCTCCAGCACGGTCAGTTTATCTTTTAGAAAGATGGCGTTTCCGATGTGGACCTGAAGGCTGCTCTTCGGCTCATTTAACATCTGGAGAAGATTGGAATACGCCCGGTGGACCTCCATTTCCCTGCAACGTGCGTTGTTCAGGCTCAAACCTTTCCACATTTCCTGGTGGGTCTTTGACGTGGCCCCCAACAACATCATGGAAAAAGCAGAAGAAATGCTGAAAGGTGACAAAACAACATTTTTGGGTGGAGAATTCTTTTCCTGAGATGACCTGGAGGTCAGATGTTTGAAGAAATTGATGACAAATTTCGTGTTTGCCTTTACTGTTTCCCTTAAGGCTTGCTCTTTCTTCGGATCTTTTCCACCCTTGGTTTCCTTTTGGGACTTTGCAGATTTTGGTTTAGCTGAAGAAGTTATGACCGGGATGAGCAAAAGCAAAATTAGGAGGAACTTCATGTCTTCTCAGTATAGACGATCACCTACTGATAATGACAATGAGATTGTTACTGTAAGTCTTTGTTTTCAACACCCGATTCTCCTCTGAGACTTCTACCAACATGAAGACATTGAAGGATAACCCAACCCAGGAACCAAAATATCATCTTACCTGTCCATAGATGTCATGGCCGCATTCATTTGTTTTTACACAAAATACCTGTTGACTTTGCCGAAAATGGAGCGTCTTTGTAACTTCATATTAGCTGAACTCAAAGCATAAAACCATTGGGTCTTTCTCCTGAAATTCCATTCAAGCTGCCTTGCATACACACGGTCACACCAAATTCCGACCGTCCAAAACGCGGTGACGTACAACACTACGACGAGCCGAGAAAAATGAAGTTCAATGCTTCCGAGCATGCGTCAAATTGATTCTGAGCATGCTTGTTTTTTTTCACGGACAGAATTTCCGAATTTTTTTTTTTCCATCAGAGTTCTCTTTCTAAGTGGAAAAACTCAGATGGGGCACACACACGGTCGGGATGTCCGATGAAATAATTCCGTCTCACTTTTTCCATCGGAAATTCCGATCGTGTGTACAAGGCTCCGGAACCAGATTCGAACCAGGCTAAATGCACCAGGTTAACCACTTCAGCCCCGGACCATTTGGCTGGCCAAAGCCCAGAGCACTTTTTGCGATTCAGCACTGCGTCGTTTTAACTGACAATTGCGCGGTCGTGCGACGTGGCTCCCAAACAAAATTGACGTCATTTTTTCACACAAATAGAGTTTTTTTGGGTGGAATTTGATCACCTCTGCAGTTTTAATTTTTTGCGCTATAAACAAAAAAGCAATATGTTATCCACAAAAAATATATAAAAAAAAAATTTTTAGACCGATATGTGTGATACATTTGCCTATATGTCTCAGTGTACTGCTCCCTGCTAGCCATATGGGTTAGAGGTAGAAAGGAATTTCATGTGTGATTCATTGCTCTGACCGGTTATTGACGTGCTAATGTCCCCTCACTATTCTAAAGGTTAATTGATCTATTGTGTTGTGTAAAGAAGATCTGTGTTTACCCTTAAAAGATGTGTATTGTATCATCAGGCTAAATGATTAGAGAAGTAGTATGTTAATTATTCTGATTGCTTCAGTGTAGTAATTAACTCCAGTGATGTCTTTATCTAAAGAAACGTGTCTGCAGGGTCGGCTCCGACTTGTCTCCTATAATCTGTATGGGAAACCCCACTGTGTGAGGGGGGCGTTCCTAACAGGCTGTAACCACATATAAGCTGAGTTTTTGTGTCAATAAAGTGTCTTGTTCTAGCAGTAAGCCTGGACTAATGTGTGGCTTTCTGGGCGATTCCAGGGATATCCCTCCTCGTGGAATATTGGGGTGATTTTCGTTATGGGAAGAAGGGAACGTTGACGGGGATATCATACCGATACCGTCACAATTGGTTGGTAGCAGCGGGATCTTCCCTTCTATTCCCCTTCACACCCGGATTCCAAGCAGACACTGGAAGAACTACTGGAAGTTCGTGGAAGGATTGCTAGCAACAAAACCAAGCGGGTCATCATAGCAGAATCAATGGAGCTAGACCAGGAGGACGGGATTGCAGCAACGCCAGCAGTACAAGAGATGGAGACACCAGTGATTCAGGAGGAGGAATCGCCAGCCAACAAGCTAATGAGAGAGAAGCTAGCTTGGTTCGGCCCGAACCCAACGCCGGATGTGGTGCTGAAAGTGATGGACATGTTAGTAAACGCAGAGCTACAGAAGGCTAAAGAAATAAGAGACGCAGAGCTACAGAAGGATAAACAAATAAGAGACGCAGAGCTACAGGAGGATAAACAAATAAGGGACGCAGAACTACAGAAGGCTAAAGAAATAAGGGACGCAGAACTACAGAAGGCTAAAGAAATAAGGGACGCAGAGCTACAGAAGGATAAACAAATAAGGGACGCAGAGCTACAGTTAAAACTGGCAGCAGTCCAACAAGCAGCCGCACCTTCTACGAACAGTGAGTACAGCACAGCAGACGCAAGGAAGATTCCGTTTAGCGCTTTTAAAGCTTTTGATGAAAAGGACTGTGAGATTGATAACTTCCTGGCGGATTTTGAGCGACAATGTAACCTGCACCGAATAGCTAGAAGAGAGTGGGTTGCAATATTGTCAGGCAAACTGTCAGGCAAAGCTTCTGATGCTTTCCGGACCGTGCCAGATCAGGATATCCATAGCTACGCCAGGGTTAAAGAAGCGCTCCTGGCTCGTTATGCAGTAACCCCAGAGTCCCACCGACAGAAGTTCAGGGACTCACGCAAAACCACGAAAGACTCTTACGCGGAATGGGAATGCCAGTTGTCCCTGTCGGCCTCTAACTGGGTTAACAGCAGCCAGGCCACCACCGCAGAGGACATTTTGCAACTAATGCTCCTGGAGCAATTTTACAATCACATCCAGACGGACGTCAAGGATTGGGTGAGAGATCGCAGGCCCATGACTCTACCAGAGGCCGCGAAGTTGGCGGATGAATATGCGGATACTCGCAAGACAAACCAGGTCACACCACGGGTACAACCCCCACAACCAACGGCGCCCTCACACCCACCAGCCGCTAGATACCAACCGCCTAACAGACCGATGACATATAGCCCTCGCTACCCACGCCAGGAGGACAACGAACAACGCTGCTTCCGGTGCAAACAGTTGGGTCACTTCAAGCAGAATTGCCCCATGAATGACAACACCAGGTCAAATTGGTCTCAACCTGGGTACCGCCCACCAGCAGCAGCCCATTGTGTAGACTCAGCTTGGGATCCCCAGGAGCTGGGTCAGGAAGAACCATTGGGCACCCCTTACGAAGCCCTCATGGTACAATCTGTTATTACGGACAACAGGGAACACCATTGTCAGCTGGTCATGGGCGACAGCCATGAGCCGGAGGGGCCTTGGAGGGAGCTGGGCAGAAAGAGGCACCGCCAGCTACCCTCCAAGAAGAAGAGGTCCTGGAAGTCATTTAACCAGCGGACCTGGGAGGAGAAGAAGCGACTGGAGGAGATGGAATCGCAGCGGGCGTCCCAGATGCGGGCCGAGATGTTCGCCAAGGGCCCACCGGTGGCCCCTTACACCACCACCCAGTTCCTGATGATGAAGGACCACGTGGAGAGCCTGCAGGACATGAGCAAGCAGGAGCTGATCCGTGAGTACATAGAGCTGGAGGAGTGCATAAGCCGCATGGAGGAGGAGAACAACCACCTGAGGTCACAGCAGGCTGACCCCCCCAGGCTCCATGAACTGGAGATGGAGCTGGAGAAGCTCCAAGAGGAGAACCGGCGGCTGCGGAGGGAGCAGGGGGTGGCTGACCTTATGGGGCTCTGAGTCCCCTCCCCCCCCCCCCGGACTCTGAGCACCAGTGCTACAGCATTTCAACAAATATAACTTTTTCTTTTTATGAATCTCCTGTGATTGTCACTTCAGAGCCATAACCTGCCCCCTCCCATAGCGGGACACCTAGACGGCGGCGCACAGACCCATTCGCTGTCTTCACACTGACTTCTGGTGACTTTGCAGATCGCACAAAGACTTGGGGACTGACCGGCGTGTGATCTGACGACCCGGTGACATACCTGAGTCTGAAGCAGTTGTCAAGGGAGGTCAGTCATGCCAAACGGAGTTAACCTCGGACTAAAAGCTCTGAACCCGTCAACCCTACTGGACCAGGGAAGGTCCAACCGGATTTGCCGGAGCAGGGAGCAAAAGGGGGGCCATTGTGATACATTTGCCTATATGTCTCAGTGTACTGCTCCCTGCTAGCCATATGGGTTAGAGGTAGAAAGGAATTTCATGTGTGATTCATTGCTCTGACCGGTTATTGACGTGCTAATGTCCCCTCACTATTCTAAAGGTTAATTGATCTATTGTGTTGTGTAAAGAAGATCTGTGTTTACCCTTAAAAGATGTGTATTGTATCATCAGGCTAAATGATTAGAGAAGTAGTATGTTAATTATTCTGATTGCTTCAGTGTAGTAATTAACTCCACTGATGTCTTTATCTAAAGAAACGTGTCTGCAGGGTCAGCTCCGACTTGTCTCCTATAATCTGTATGGGAAACCCCACTGTGTGAGGGGGGCGTTCCTAACAGGTTGTAACCACATATAAGCTGAGTTTTTGTGGCAATAAAGTGTCTTGTTCTAGCAGTAAGCTTGTCTCATGTGTGGCTTTCTGGGCGATTCCAGGGATATCCCTCCTCGTGGAATATTGGGGTGATTTTCGTTATGGGAAGAAGGGAACGTTGACGGGGATATCATACCGATACCGTCACAATATGTATTCCTCTACATATTTCTGGAAAAAAAATTGCAATAAGCGTTTATTGATTGGTTTGCGCTAAAGTTATAGCGCCTACAAAATAGGGGATAGTTTCATGGCATTTCTATTAATAATCTTTTTTTTTACTAGTAATGGCGGCGATCTGTGATTTTTTTCATGACTGCGACATTATGGCGGACACATCGGACACTTTTGACCCATTTTGGGACCATTGTCATTTTTACAGCGATCAGTGCTATAAAAATGCTCTGATTACTGTAAAAATTACACTGGCAGGGAAGGAGTTAACCACTAGGGGGGCACTGAAGGGGTTAGGTGTGTCCTAGGGAGTGATTCTAACTGTGGGGGGGATGGGCTGTGTGTGACAGGACACTGATCACCGCTCCCAATTACAGGGAACTGTGATCAGTGTCCTGTCACTAGGAAGAATGGGGAAATGCCTTATTTACATCAGCATCTCCCCGTTCTTCCTCTCCGTGAGACAATCGCGGGTATACCCCTAGACATGGAGTCTGTGGGACCCGTGGTCAGACTCACGGAGCTTGCAGCAGTCGCCGGTGGCACCACGCGCCCACAATGCCACGTCTTAAAGGGCAACGTATATATAGGTTAATCCATTCTGCTGACGTATATCAGTGTGAGCCGGTCGACAAGTGGTTAATCAATTGATCAACTTAGGTACATCCTGCCTGCCGGATTACCATGTGATTATCGATATATATAGCCACTAGCAATAATCACAGTCTTCTCCGGTGGGGACAGCTTCCCTCGCCAGCCCCTGTTCCCCACCCCCGCCGGGAGCAGACAATTGCCTCGCCAGGAGGGATTCCCCTGTCAGCACTGTCTGCCTTGGTTTGAAGTCCAGCTTGGGTGACAATTATGAGTTCCTCCATAGATACAGTACAGTGAGTGAGTGTTGTCACCCTGGGACAAAAAGTTGTTTATTTGCATCATAACCATGCAATGCAATAATGAAAAAGAAATATGAGTGCAATGAATGCCGTCACCTCATCTAAGGACTGTTTTTTTTTATGTATAATTTTTTTTTCAATTATTAAATTCTTATTTTATTGAGATTTAGCACAACAATCAAATAAAGACCTAGACATAGTATCAAGAAAAACACATAAACATCTCAAAGTATAATATTCCAAAATATAGAGGAAAAAAAAGAGAGAAAACAAGAGAAAAAATAATAAAAAAATTAAAAAAGAGAAATAAAAGAGAAAAAACGGGGGCAAATCACTTCCCTTCTTAACATACACGATATTATAAAAAGTTACGTCTATTCCGCCACTTAATCCCCAATTAAGGAGCCCAACCTCCCCGACTGTTCCTGATGTCCTCAGCTCAGTCATTGCACCCCTATTTCTGTGGAGAAGGAGAGATCCTAATAGTAAGGGAGTCCGAGTGACAGTGACAGTGACAGTGCACCCAGTGACAGTGACAGTGCACCCAGTGACAGTGACAGTGACAGTGCACCCAGTGACAGTGACAGTGACAGTGCACCCAGTGACAGTGACAGTGCACCCAGTGACAGTGACAGTGACAGTGCACCCAGTGACAGTGACAGTGCACCCAGTGACAGTGACAGTGACAGTGACAGTGCACCCAGTGACAGTGACAGTGACAGTGCACCCAGTGACAGTGACAGTGCACCCAGTGACAGTGACAGTGCACCCAGTGACAGTGACAGTGACAGTGCACCCAGTGACAGTGACAGTGACAGTGACAGTGCACCCAGTGACAGTGACAGTGACAGTGCACCCAGTGACAGTGACAGTGACAGTGCACCCAGTGACAGTGACAGTGACAGTGCACCCAGTGACAGTGACAGTGCACCCAGTGACAGTGACAGTGCACCCAGTGACAGTGACAGTGACAGTGCACCCAGTGACAGTGACAGTGCACCCAGTGACAGTGACAGTGACAGTGCACCCAGTGACAGTGCACCCAGTGACAGTGACAGTGCACCCAGTGACAGTGACAGTGACAGTGACAGTGCACCCCGTGAGTGATTTGGTCAATCTAGACACATTTTTGTTGAATTTGAATCCAGTTTGAACTTCTTGTGGAAAATTAGAGGAAATCACCCAAAAAGACTTTTCCTTTTATTTGTCACTAGAACCGATTTCCCCACAAGAAGATTTCTCCTCTTTTCCTGGCCACTGCGGAACTTTTGATTTCCCACTACTTACCACCCCGATGACAATCGTCACAAAGTCGGTAAGGCAAGACAATAGTCCATCCAGTTCAACCTGTGTAGGTGTATCGGAGTCTATGCAGATTTCCATATCCCTGTATGTTGTGTCCTTTAACCACTTAAGGACCGCCACACGCCGATGTACTTTGGCAGAATGACACAGCAGGGCACAAGGGAGTACAGGTACGTCCCCTTTAAGATCCCAGCTGTGGGGTGTGCTCGCGACCCGGTCCTGAGCTACGTGACTGCGCCTGTGGGTACCCGATCGCCGCCGGTGTCCCGTGATCGGGTCACCGAGCTGAACAACGGGAAGAGGTAAGTGTAAACAAACCTTCCCCTGTTCTTCTTTGTGGCAGTGTCAGTGATCATCTGTTCCCTGTCATAGGAAATGACGGTCAGTGACGTGTCATGCCAGGCCACACCCCCTTAAGTAAGAATCACACACTAGGGCACATCTAACCCCTTCATCGTCCCCTAGTGGTTAACCTCTTCACTGACAATGTCATTTTCACAGTAATCGGTACATTTTTATAGCACTGATCTCTTTAAAAATGACAATGGTCCCAAAAATGTGTCAAAAGTGTCCGAAGTGTCCGCCATAATGTCGCAGTTACGATAAAAATCGATGATCACCGCCATTATTTAAATTGTCGCTTTATTTTTGTTTATATCGTAAAAAATAAAAACCACAGAGGTGATCAAATACCACCAAAATAAATTTCTATTTGAGGGGAAAAAAGGACGTCAATTTTGTTTGGGAGCCGCGTCGCACGACCGCGCAATTGTCAGTTAAAGCGTTACCCTTCTTTGGACCCTCTCCAGCTCAAGCACATCCCTCCGGAGGACTGGTGACCAGAACTGGATGGAAAACTCCAGATGTTGGCTAACCAGCGTTTTATAAAGTGGCAGAATTCTAGTTTTATCCCTTTTTTATGCCAATATTCTGCCGGCTTTGGCAGCTGTAGCTCGACACCGCAGGCTGTCACCTATTAGGACCCCCAGATCCTTCTCCATCCTCGAGTCTCCCATTGGTTTTCCCCTTGTGAATATTTTGCATTTATGTTTTTTGCCCCCAAGTTCATTACTTTACATTTCTCCACATTAAGGGCCCTTTCACACGGGCGGACAAACGGTCCGTTTATTACAAGTCCGTTTACGGACTTGTAATGTATCCCTATGGGATTACAGACGTTAGCGGATGATGCATCCGCTAACGTCCGCAACCATCCGCGTCCGCAAAGATACGCTTTTGCGGAGGGAAGAAAACCCTCTTTTTCTTCCGTCCGGCGGAACGGATCGGATGAATACGGACAGACGGTCCGTATTCATCCGATTCCCCATAGGGGAGAGCGGAGGAGAGACAGGGCGGTCTCTGCACAGTGTGCGGGGACCGCCCTGTCCGCCAACAGCTCAGCGGGGATTAACGGAGGAATCCCCACTGAGCCAAACGGGCTAACGGAGCGGATCAATACGGATCAATACGGATCAATACGGATCAATACGGCTCAATACGGATCAATACGGATCAATACGGATCAATACGGATCAATACGGCTCAATACGGATCCGCTCCGTGTGAAAGAGCCCTAGACCTCATTTGCCATTTGTCTGCCAACTCCTTTATTTTATTCCCTTCATTCTGCAGAACTTCTATGTCCTGATGGGAGTCTGTTACTCTGCTTATCTTTGTGTCATCCGCAAAAACTGAACTACTTATTTCATATTCTATATCAGTGGTCTGTGGCCCGAAGGCCCGATGTGGCCCTTTGCTTGCTTTTATCTGGCCCCTGGGGTACTATTTCATCCAATGATATCAACAATAAGGCACAATTCCTCTGACTGACACCAACAATGGGGCACAATTCCTCTGACTGACACCAACAATGGGGCACAATTCCTCTGACTGACACCAACAATGGGGCACAAACTCACAGACGAACACCAACGATGGGGCACAATTTCTCCAAATGACACCAACAATGGGGCCCAATTCCTCCTAAAGATACCAATGATGGGGCCCAACTCCTCCCACTGACACCCACAATGGGGAATTTTTTTTTCCTACTGACATCGGAGACTTTTCTACTCCCAATGGCCACAGTCCAGCCCCCCTAAAGTTTGAAGGACAGTAAACTGGCCCTTTGTTTAGAAAGTTTGGAGATCCCTTCTCTATATCATGGGTGCTCAACCTGTGGCCCTCCAGCTATTGCGGAACTACATGTCCAATCAGGGCCATCTTTAAGGCAGGGGAAAAGGGGATGCTGCCCTGGGCTCTGTCATTGCTATGGGGCCCAAAGCAGCTGCCTAATACTTACTAACTATCCAAGTTTAAATTTCCTTGTGCCTTGAAGTTTTAGTCCAGTGCTGTGTCCTGATATCTCAGTGTGAAGTGCTGCTACTAATGCTGCCAAGCTCTGCCCTATTGCTGTGTACAGAGGACTCACCCGTAGACCCTGTGTTTACATGTAAATAACCGTCATTCATATGTAAATAAAGGCGGCATTCATAAAGAAAAAAGAAGAAATCATGTGCTACAACTTCTAGCAACAAATCAGTGAACCGTAATGTGTGCTGTGACCTCTAGCAACCAATCACAATCACTGCCTGATCTGATATAGTAAACTGATTTTAAGTCTAGATGATATTTATTGTCTGTCTCGGAGCAGGCGGAGAGCACAATACACTAAACTTTCAGGTGTCGGGGCTTCCGCAACGCTCCCTATGTCCTCCCATTCGTTGTGTGTGTGACCCCCTGTAAGCCCGGCGGCTTGTGGTGGCCACTTCCCTGGGGCGCTCCAGAATTAGATCTAGGGAGATCATATGGAAATCTGTGGTAAAGCGAGCTCCCTGTGGCAGAACGTTGAACATATGTTAGCATGTTCCCTCATAACCATAAAATGAAACTGTATTATAAGCACATTATACTTAAAGGGGTTGTAAAGGAAATAATAATCCTCCTTTACCTGCAGACATTCCTCTTTTCACTTCCTCATTGTTCGTTTTTGTTCAGAAGTTGCTCTATTTCTTCTCTGTTCTGTTCACTTCCTGTTTGCCTGATTGTTACTGACCACCGTGACGGGAGGCTTTACTGCGGTGGTCAGTGACGTGCCCCGCCCCCTCCTGGGAACTGTGCGGCAGGACGCTAACTACGTGTTAGAGACTCCAAGGAGGTGTGAATTACTGGGTGTGCCGCAATGCATACTGGGAAATGTAGTTCTTACATGAACGAGCGCCGCAAACCAGGAAGTGAATGAGAGAACAGAAACTAGAACGCCGGAGGTGACATAGATGAAGGAATTTATTACACTATTCTGTCCGTCTACTTTGCAGAAATTAATTTTAGGCAAAAGAAAATTCCTTTAGTGTCCCTCTAATAAGGTATAAAAACATGTCATTCTCTGATAGATTTTTAGAAATGTAAGATCCCCCTGAGGAAGACCCAAAATTCTGTCGGTGGAAATGCATTGGGGAATTTCCATGCATCAAATAGCGCTGAAGTCAATATTATGTGTGTATTTCCTGTCTCGCTTCTTACCAGAGCTCATATTTTTACATTTTTGTACATTGTGTCTTTTTCTCATCCTCTTTTGCTAATAAAATCATAAAAGTTTACAAATATTGAATCATTATTTGCTGCAAAAAAATAAAAAACACGGGGAACTGTTCCTCTTTTTCCAATGTAACCTCTAGCAACCAGTCAGTAAGTGGTAATGATATGCTGTAACCTCCGGCAACCAATCACAATCACTGCCTGATCTGATACAGTAAACTGATTTTAAGCTGATATTTATTGTATGTCTCGGAGCGGGTGGAGAGCGAAAATGCATGGGGGAGGGGCCCCCAAGAACATTTTTGCCCAGAGTACAATCAATATTAAAGACGGTAGTTAATAACTACTAAAAAGTGTAAATCCACATAAATATAATATGGTGATAGCGTACAAAACCCACTGGGTGATGTCAAATAACAAATGGTCACTACTAGTGTAACCAAAAAATTCCAAACATAGAATGTGCTAAAGGTAATGTCCTCCTATGTGAATAAATATTCAGCTCTTCCCTAGAACCCCTGGCTGGGTGTAAATCAGCCTCCCGCCATTAGGGGTCACACTGGTCCCAGAGGGTAAATGACCTGATAAGTGCTCAGCACACCATATATAGGGGGGAGGAAGAGAAGAAAAGGAAGCCTCCAATCAGTGCCGATCCTGACCTCCCTGGGGCCCTAAGCGGCTTGCATAGTGAGCCTATAGGACGGATCGGCCCTGCCTCCAATGCTGAAATAACGATAAAATGTGGGTGATTTTTATTAGGTAGCAAAATGGACTCTTACATATGTATAAAGGATATATATATGGTGTGCTGAGCACTTATCAGGTGATTTACCCTCTGGGACCAGTGTGACCCCTGAGGGCGAGAGGCTGATATACAATATATAGGAGAGGATTGGGCATTATATCCCTGGAGACACTTCCATTCACACTACATGCACTGCTTAGCAACATTAAGGTGAGAGTTCTGGGAGACACGGATTTGATTGTGACACACAGATTTACACCCAGCCAGGGGTTCTAGGGAAGAGCTGGACATTATTCACATAGGAGGACATTACCTTTAGCACATTCTATGTTTTACATTTTTTTGTTACACTAGTGACCATTTGTTATTTTACATCACCCAGTGGGTTTTGTACGCTTTATTATATTTATGTGGATTTACACTTTTTAGTAGTTAGTAACTACTGTCTTGAGCGCTTATCACTTTTTATTGCATTTCTATTTTTGTGTATAGTGAACACTATTAGATACTGCTGCTTTTATCACTTGTATAATTTAGCATTGGTTTACTCATAGTAGCGCAGAAGTTTTCACCCTTATCAATATTAAAGATGGCCCTGTGTCCAATAAGGCATTGCAAGCGTGACTCCCAAAGGCAGAGGTGTGATGGGACTTGTAGTTCTGCAACAGCTGGAGGGCCACAGGTTGAGCACCCCATGCTCTATATCATTATAGTCACCAAGACAAAAAAAGAGAGGGAACTTCCCCATTAGGGCAAAGGTCACTCGAAAAATCTGGCAGGGCTCCCAAAAAACGCCAAAAAACAAGAACCAGACAGAAGAACTGAGAAAAATAAACTTCTAAGGAAAGCAACAGGTGAGGATTCATTGTACACTTTATACACCGATAATTATCTCCCTCCTACCTTACAATATCTAGACTGCAATCTCTAAGGAGCCGGGCTCTCTGATTCCTCCCGTGTTGTACTGTTGGCCCTGACATTGTAAAGCACTGGGCAAACTGCTGGCGCCATACAAATCCTTGTGAACCAATGGTAACCAAGGACAATCCGCCCCTCTGGAGTTCCCACCACTGCGCTTAACACATATCGTTTGGGCATCTTTCTTTGGACATTTATAGCGCTACTTTTTGTAGAGTTTTAAAAATATTATTTCACAGCTATATCAGTCCTGTATAATAATAATAATAATAATAATGATATAAATCCTGTAAAATAATAATAATATAAGTCCTGTATAATAATAATAATAATAATTATAATAATAATAATGATATAAATCCTGTATAATAATAATAATAATAATAATAATATAAATCCTGTATATTAATAATAATAATAATAATAATAATAATACAATAAAGGATGCGGAGAACAGCAGCTTGATACATTTCCTCCTTACCCCTCACCAGTACCAACCGGATCAGCCAACCGCGGAGACAGAATCTTCACGCCTGAAAATGTGAGAATCAGCGTAAAAATCTATTTATGTAGACATAGATTTTCCTGCAGTCTCAAGTTACCCCTCCCCCTCCCGCCCCCTTTTTTATTCAGGCTGAATGGGAATTAAGGCAGCCTATTCATAATAGACAGACTGATGGTAGAATAATACAATTCTGCTGCCCTTAACACACGTAACTACAATATCTTTCATATAAATAAATACATCTTTATCAATCTAAATACACTGTGTGAGTCCAGCCATACAAACCTGTCACGTGTGAAACATTATAAATGTTACATAAATATGACCAATGCTGAACTCTCAGTACTAGGGATGCGCCGATACCATTTTTTTACGAGTACAGATACTTTTTTTAGTACTCACCGATTACCGATACCGATTACCGATACGATTACCGATACCGATTACCGATACCGATTACCGATACCGATTACCGATACCGATTACCGATACCGACCGCAACTGTCCTGTTTTCACTTCAGCCGTCAGAAATGGTACAAAGCATTTACAAATGAAATAACATGTTTGTTTTGTTTTTTGCACTTTTTCAATGTGAAATGTGTAAATATATGTTATTATATATGTGTAAAAATATTCACTAACAAAGCAGACAAAAAAAGTCTTCATTGTCTATCGTTTATAAAATAAATGTGAACAAAAAATAAATAAAAGCAGGAAAATAATAATTAAATGGAGGAGAATAGGGAGTTAGTTGGCTCCGCTGCGTAAACCGTCATAGCTGTACATTGGTTGCTTTAAGTGGGCTAGCAGGCACGCGCGTGCGCCTGCTGCATCACAGGGGTGCCCATGCTCATGACCGGCAGTCGCGATGACCACCGGCCACGAGAGATCCACAAACCTCTGTTCTGTGAGGAAATGCAGATCGTAAGTTCCTAATAGTTGGGAACCACGATCTGTAATTTCCTCTAGATCAGTCCCATCCCCCTACAGTTAGAAACACACCTAGGGAACAAAATTAACCCCTTCATCGCCCCCTAGTGAAAAAAAGGACGTCAATTTTGTTTGGTACCACGTCGCAATTGTCAGTTAAAGTGACGCAGTGCCGAATCGCAAAAAGTGCTCTGGTCAGGAAGGGGTTAAATTCTTCCGGGGCTGAAGTGGTTTTTATATATGTGTAAAAATATTCACTAACAAAGCAGACAAAAAATACATTTTCATTGTTTATCGTTTATAAAATAAATGTGAACAAAAAAAATAAAAGCAGGAAAATAATAAATGGAGGAGAATAGGGAGCTAATTAAGGCTGATTCGAGTAAATTAAGTGTAAAATAAGGGGTTAAAAAGAGGAACATTTGTTCATCCCGACTGACAGCTCAGCCTGAAAGTATCGGTTTCAGGTATCGGCGCATTTGCACGAGTACTGATACCAATACTAGCGCAACCCTACTCAATATCATAAACGTGTGAGGGACAGTAATATAATCTGAATTGGTGATTTGGTGGACTTTCACTCAGTGGCATAGCGTGGGTTGTCAGCATCTGGGGGCAAGGCAAGTAATTTGCGATTCCTATCCCATGTAAATAGTGAGGACTTCAGCCCTTAATAATCTCTCACAGCAGGGAGGGTAGTCAAAAAAGAAAAGAGAGAGAGCAAGCGAGAGCGAGAGAGAAAGAAAGAAGTCCGCAGAGCCCCCTTACATCAGAGTTACTCTTTCATTAGAATTCTCACTGGGAGGTAGGAGAAAGAAGGGAGGCAAGGGGGGGAGACTTCACTCACAGTGGATCGATGGATCGGCAGGTTGCACCTTTTCTCTTCTGGCTGCTGGGCTTCAAACTTTCCACCCACACATCTCCTTCTCTGAGGCACAACATCTGCTGGGGAGTGGCGGGAGGAAGAGCAGGACCAGCACTTTCACTCTCTCCTCTGCCATTTGTGCAGGGGGAAGGAGCAGGCAGTGCTGGCTCTGAGCTGTGAGAGAGAGAGGCTTTCAGCTCAGAGCCCTGCAGCCACTGGGGATCCAAAGTAAGGCGTCGCCCATGGAGATTTTTAAGTACCAAACTTTGGCGCCATTCCACGAGTGTGTGCAATTTTAAACCGTGACATGTTGGGTATCTATTGACTAGGCATAACATCATCTTTTAAAATATACAAAAAAATTGAGCTAACTACTGTTTTGTGATTTTTTTAATTCATGAATTTTCAAAAAAAAGCTTTTGAAAAATGATTGCACAAATACCGTGCGAGATAAAAAGTTGCAATGACCGCCACTTTATTCCCTAGGGTGTCTACTAAAAAAACATATATAATGTTTGGGGGTTCTGAGTAATTTTCTAGCAAGGAGAGAAGTGCCAGAATAGGCCCGGTATGGAAGGGGTTAAACACGTGTGCAAAAAAACACAAAAATGGCAGAAGAATGAAGACATCTTGAACTTTTTGTTTTGTTTGAGAGTCGCCTTACCAGAGCCAGTGAGCTCCTCTGAAAATTTGAATTAACATTAAAATCCCATCATCTCCTAAATACATTTTCATGGGGCAGGACCATCTTAATGCAAGGGCACTGCGCAGGGGTCCCAGGTACATGGGGGCCCCACAATAATCTTGCATTACATCATGCTTGCCAACTGTCCCGGATTTGCTGGGACAGTCACGCTTTTTACTAAACTGTCCCGATATGGTCGGGAAGCATCCCAGAACCTATACTGAGCCCTCCTGATCCCTTGAATATAGGGGTGTAAATTGGGGCAAGATAGTAGGGGCCCCAGAGCATTACTTTGCCAAGGGGCCCATGATGCTATTAAGATGGCCCTGTCATCGGGGATCGCCCGGCGGGGGGGGGGAATTTATAATATAGGCTGCACATATAAATGGTAAAGGTAAGGTGGAAGGTTTTACACTATCTGAACCTTTTATTTATTGTCATCACTGAGAGGAAGATAAGAAGATAAAGCCGATCGATGATAAGAAGCAACATAAACAAGCGCTGACCTTTATATAATAGAAGGTCATTTCTCTCCGGTAAGGGGGGATTATACAAGGAACGGATCGAGTTGCATGAATGGTAAAGTTGCATTGTCTGTGAGAAAACAAAGATTCTTTATATTGTCTGACTTTTAGGCTTATTATTATATTTTTCACTTGAAATTATTGTCGCTGTTTAATGACAGTGGGCGGCAAAGTCGGCGTAGAGGATTATTGGCAACAGTAAACCTTCTATTAGTGACAAAAAGCAAAGTGTGGAAAGGGTAACAAACCCTCGGACTTTTGAACTGTGCCAGTAAACATAATAACACAAATAATGTAGAAAAATATAGAAAATTTATTTAATAGAAAACATTCAACATAAAAACCATCCGATGAATATAAGTTATAGCTCCAATAATGAGCTTGAGGGGACCTGTTGCAGAAGTTGCTCTACATGTTTTGCTCAAATTGAGCTTCTTCAGGAGCTTGAACAGGTAATGCTACAGGTGCAAAAGAAAAATACACTGGATGGAACAGGAAATTAGTAAATCTACATATATAGGTAAAGATTAAACAATACAATACGCATAATTATAGGGAAAAGAATAAATATATATAATAATTGGTATGAATATATAATGCGGTATAGGTTCACATACATTTAAAGTGTATACTGCTGGCAACAACTTACCTAGCTAGACCGGACCAAATCATAAAAATGTAAATGCATAATGGGGAAGGAAAAGCCAAACAGCACACGTCGCCGTCAGTAAATTGGGACCATAGATCAAAGAAACCCGACACTCAAACAAGAGCCATAGTAAGAAAAAGCCTAATGTAAACAAAAAAGTATATGTTTTGAAAAACAATCGAGTCGATCCACTAAAAAGTCAGGCAATTGTACACACAGGCCCAGATTCTCAAAGGAGATACGACGGCGTATCTCTGAGTCTGAGCCGTCGTATCTATGCGCCTGATTCTTAGAATCTTAACTGCATATTTACGCTGGCCGCTAGGGGCGTGTATGCTGATTTACGCCTAGAAATATGTAAATCAGCTAGATACGCAAATTCACGAACATACGCCCGGCCGACGCAGTACAGATACGCCGTTTACATTAGGCTTTTCCTGGCGTGAAGTTACCCCTGCTATATGAGGCGTACATGTGGCGTACCAATGTTAAGTATGGACGTCGTTCCCGCGTCGAATTTTGAACATTTTACGTTGTTTGCGTAAGTCGTCCGTGAATGGGCCTGGACGTAATTCACGTTCACGTCAAAACCAATACGTCCTTGTGGCGTATTTGGAGCAATGCACACTGGGATATGTCCAGGGACGGCGCATGCA
The DNA here is from genome assembly GCF_905171775.1 of Rana temporaria. Taxonomy (NCBI): domain Eukaryota; kingdom Metazoa; phylum Chordata; class Amphibia; order Anura; family Ranidae; genus Rana; species Rana temporaria. Next base: position 3,958 of record NC_053501.1, on the reverse strand, counting down.
CCGTTCGTTAAAAACGTCAATCACGTCAGGTCACATAACATTTACATAAAACACGCCCCCCTGTTCCACATTTGAATTAGGCGGGCTTACGCCGGCCTATTTACGCTAACCCTAACCCTGAGCCTGACTCTGCACCGCTAACACTATCTGTACCACTAACACCCTAACCCTAACCCTAACCCGCCTAACCCTAACCCTAACACTATCTGTACCGCTATTACCCTAACCCTAACCCTAACCTTAACCCCCTAACCCTAACCCACCTAACCCTAAGCCGCCTAACCCGGCAAGGGGTTGGTTTGCGTGTGCCGCGCGATAGAGTGTTGTTAGACGGGACGGAAAGGGTCGGAGCCTGAGCCTGACTCAGCACCGCTAACACTATCTGTACCGCTAACACCCTAACCCTAACCCTAACCCTAACCTGGCTAACCCTAACCCTAACCCACCTAACCCTAAGCCTAACCTTAACCCCCTAACCCTAACCCGCCTAACTCTAAGCCGCCTAACCCGGCAAGGGGTTGGTTTGCGTGTGCCGCGCGATAGAGTGATGTTAGATGGTACGGAAAGGGTCGGAGCCTGAGCCTGACTCTGCACCGCTAACACTATCTGTACCGCTAACACCCTAACCCTAACCCTAACCCCAACCCTAACCCGCCTAACCCGGCAAGGGGTTGGTTTGCGTGTCCCGCGCAAAAGAGAGTGATGTTAGACGGCATGGAATGGGTCGGAGCCTGAGCCTGACTCTGCACCGCTAACACTATCTGTACCGCTAACACCCTAACCCTAACCCGCCTAACCCCAACCCTAATCCTAACACTATCTGTACCGCTAATACCCTAACCCTAACCATAACCCGCCTAACCCTAACCCTAACCCTAACCCGCCTAACCCTAACCCAAACCCGCCTAACCCTAACACTATCTGTACCGCTAATACCCTAACCCTAACCCGCCTAACCCTAACCCTAACACTATCTGTACCGTTAATACCCAAACCCTAACCCTAACCCTAACTCTGCACCGCTAACACTATCTGTACCGCTAACACCCTAACCCTAACCCGCCTAACCCGGCAAGGGTTTGGTTTGCGCTTTATGTTAGACGGCATGGAATGGGTCGGAGACTGAGCCTGACTCTGCACTGCTAACACTATCTGTACCGCTAACACCCTAACCCTAACACTGCACCGCTAACACTATCTGTACCGCTAACACCCTAACCATAACCCTAACCCGCCTAACCCGGCAAGGGGTTGGTTTGTGCGTGATGTTAGACAGCATGGAATGGGTCGGAGCCTGAGCCTGACTCTGCACCGCTAACACTATCTGTACCGCTAACACCTTAACCCTAACCCTAACTCTGCACCGCTAACACTATCTGTACCGCTAACACCCTAACCCTAACCCGGCAAGGGGTTGGTTTGCGCGTGCCACGCGAGAGAGTGATGTTAGACGGCATGGAAAGGGTCAGAGCCTGAGCCTGACTCTGCACCGCTAACACTATCTGTACCGCTAACACCCTAACCCTAACTCTAACCCGCCTAACCCAGCAAGGGGTTAGTTTGCGTGTGCCGCGCGAGAGAGTGATGTTAGACGGCATGGAATGGGTCGGAGCCTGAGCCTGACTCTGCACCGCTAAAACTATCTGTACCGCTAACACCCTAACCCTAACCTTAACCCCCTAACCCTAACCCGGCAAGTGGTTGGTTTGCACGTGCCGTGCAAAAGAGAGTGATGTTAGATGGCATGGAATGGGTCGGAGCCTGAGCCTGACTCTGCACCGCTAACACTATCTGTACCGCTAACACCCTAACCCTAACCCGCCTAACCCTAACCCTAACACTAACACTATCTGTACCGCTAATACCCTACCCCTAACCCTAACCCCAACACCAACCCCAACCCTAACCCTAACCCCAACCCCAACCCCAACCCCAACCCCAACCCTAACCCCAACCCCAACCCCAACCCTAACCCCAACCCCAACCCTAACTGTAACCCTAACCCGCCTAACCCGGCAAGGGGTTGGTTTGCGCGTGCCGTGCAAAAGAGAGTGATGTTAGACGGCATGGAATGGGTCGGAGCCTGAGTCTGACTCTGCACCGCTAACACTATCTGTACCGCTAACACCCTAACCCTAACCCCCTAACCCTAACCCTAACCCGCCTAACCCGGCAAGGGGTTGGTTTGCGCATGCCACGCAAAAGAGAGTGATGTTAGATGGCATGGAATGGGTCGGAGCCTGACTCTGCACCGCTAACACTATTTGTACCGCTAACACCCTAACCCTAACCATAACCCTAAGCCGTCTAACCCTAACCCGCCTAACCCTAACCCTAACCCACCTAACCCTAACCCTAACCTGCCTAACCCTAACCCTAACCCTAACCCACCTAACCCTAACCCTAACCCGCCTAACCCTAACCCTAACACTATCTGTACCGCTAACACCCTAACCCTAACCCTAACCCGCCTAACCCGGCAAGGGGTTGGTTTGCGCGTGCCGCGCAAAAGAGAGTGATGTTAGATGGCATGGAATGGGTCGGAGCCTGAGCCTGACTCTGCACCGCTAACACTATCTGTACCGCTAACACCCTAACCCTAACCCTAACCCCCTAACCCTAACCCGCCTAACCCGGCAAGGGGTTGGTTTGCGCGTGCCGCGCAAAAGAGAGTGATGTTAGATGGCATGGAATGGGTCAGAGCCTGAGCCTGACTCTGCACCGCTAACACTATCTGTACTGCTAACACCCTAACCCTAACCCACCTAACCCGGCAAGGGGTTGGTTTGCGCGTTCCGCGCAAAAGAGAGTGATGTTAGACGGCATGGAATGGGTCGGAGCCTGAGCCTGACTCTGCACCGCTAACACTATCTGTACCGCTAACACCCTAACCCTAACCCGCCTAACCCTAACCCTAACCTGCCTAACCCTAACCCTAACCCTAACCCGCCTAACCCTAACCCTAACCCGCCTAACCCTAACCCTAACCCTAACCCACCTAACCCTAACCCGCCTAACCCTAACCCTAACCCTATTTATAACACTATCTGTAACGCTAATACCCTAACCCTAACCCGCCTAACCCTAACCCTAACACTATCTGTACCGCTAATACCCTAACCCACCTAACCCTAACCCTAACCCACCTAACCCTAACCCACCTAACCCTAACCCTAACCCACCTAACCCTAACCCACCTAACCCTAACCTGCCTAACCCTAACCCTAACACAATCTGTACCACTAATACCCTAACCCCCCTAACCCTAAATCTGACTCTGCACCACTAACACTATCTGTACCGCTAACACCCTAACCCTAACCCTAACCCTAACCCCAACCCTAACCCGCCTAACCCGGCAAGGGGTTGGTTTGCGTGTGCCGCGCAAAAGAGAGTGATGTTAGACGGCATGGAATGGGTCGGAGCATGTGCCTGACTCTGCACCGCTAACACTATCTGTACCGCTAACACCCTAACCCTAACCCTAACCCACCTAACCCTAACACTATCTGTACCGCTAATACCCTAACCCTAACCCTAACCCGCCTAACCCTAACCCTTACCCGCCTAACCCTAACCCTAACACTATCTGTACCGCTAATACCCTAACCCTAACCCTAACCCACCTAACCCTAACCCTAACCCGCCTAACCCTAACACTATCTGTACCGCTAATACCCTAACCCTAACCTGCCTAACCCTAACCCTAACACTATCTGTACCGCTAATACCCTAACCCTAACCCTAACTCTAAACCGCTAACACTATCTGTACCGCTAACACCCTAACCCTAACCCGCCTAACCCGGCAAGGGGTTGGTTTGCGCGTGATGTTAGACGGCATGGAATGGGTCGGAGCCTGAGCCTGACTCTGCACTGCTAACACTATCTGTACCGGTAACACCCTAACCCTAACCCTAACTCTGCACCGCTAACACTATCTGTACCGCTAACACTAT
>NW_024404493.1:0-45633 GCF_905171775.1 Rana temporaria | reverse complement strand
ATCGTCCGTGTTCACAGATTGTGTTTTATACGGTTTAAATTGACATTAACGCCTCATGCACACTGGATGTTTTTACAGCGGCTGTTTTTGGCAGTCAACGTTTTTTTCTACAGTCAATAAACTCTCCATCATGTTATCCTACGTGTCCATGCACACAGAGGCTGTTTTGGGCAGTGGCGTTTTGAGCATTAAAAAAAAAAAAAAAAAACTAGTGGGTTCTGAGAGACTTTTTTCAGCTGTAAAAAACGCTCTAATGCTGATAAACGTCAATAAGCGCTGATAAACGTCAATAAACGCTCAAAAGCATCCATCACCAGCGTTTTTTTAACGTTTTTGATCCATTGAAAAAAAAAAATGTTTTCTTCAACCAAAAAACGCTAACGTGGAAAAACGCTAATAAACACAAAAAAAACGCTATTAAAAAAAACGTCGGAGATGCACTTAGGGTTAAAGTTCAATAGCAATAAGAAAAGGAAGATGGACAGCCGCACTCCGGGAAAACTTTAAAAGAAAGTTGTCTTTATTTTCAAACTGGAACATGTACAGTCACCGCAACCACAAAACAGGACAGCCGGCGCGTTTCGGGGTTAAAGTTCATAGGTCAAAGGGTTAGGGTAGGGGTTAGGGTTGAAGTTTCTCATTGAAGAATATGGCTAGGACTCAGGAATTGGAACAGGGACCTCCCCCAAAGGTCAGAAGGCGTGTTCCCAGAGGTCAAAGGTCACAGGGCGTGGCTGACCCACCCCCACCAAAATGTACCGCCTACTCCAACTAAGTCGGGGAATGAACAAGTCGGGGAAAGCGTCTTGAAAAACTCACTGCAAAGCTACTGGCGTTTTTATAACGTTATTTTAACGTTCAGTGTGCATGAGGCCTTTCTTAAAAAATGTTTTTATACTTTTCTGCTCTGTAATGGGTTTGTACTGCAAAGTATATTCTGATGGGCAGCAAGTTTAAAAAGCTAAAAATAAAACCTACTGTATGTGGCTCCCAGCCAAAGTTAAAGGGGCTGTAAAAGTAAAAAAAAAAATTCCCTAAATATCTTCCTTTCCCTCAGTGCAGTCCTCCCTCACTTACCTCATCCTTCCATTTTGCCCCCTTCCTGATTTTTTATTTATTTTTGCAAATTTATCACACTTAAAGGGGTTGTAAAGGTGCATTTTTTTTTCTAAATAGCTTCCTTTACCTCTAGTCCTCCTTCACTTACCTCATCCTCCAAATTTGTTTTTAAATGTCCTTATTTCTTCACTTTACTTCCTGTTCTTCTGTCTGTAACTCCACACCGTAACGCAAGGCTTTCTCAGTGGTGTGGAGTGTCGTGCTCTCCCCCTCCCTTGGACCACAGGAGAGTCAGGACACCCTCTAACACACAGCTCCTTTCTCTATCTGCAACGTAGAGAGCGTCCCGACTCTCCCGTAGTCACATTTATACAGCAAACAGTGTAACACACTCAGGCCCAGATTCATAAAGGAGATACGACGGCGTATCTCCAGATACGCCGTCGTATCTATGCGCCTGATTCTTAGAATCAGTTACGCATAGATTTCTATTAGATCCGACCGGCGTAAGTCTCTTACGCCGTCGGATCGTTACTGCATATTTACGCTGGCCGCTAGGGGCGTGTACGCTGATTTACGCCTAGAAATATGTAAATCAGCTAGATACGCGAATTCACGATTGTACGCCCGGCCGACGCAGTACAGATACGCCGTTTACGTTAGGCTTTTCCCGGCGTAAAGTTACCCCTGCTATATGGTGGCGTACAAAGTTACCCCTGCTATAAGGTGGCGTACCAATGTTAAGTATGGACGTCGTTCCCGCGTCGAATTTTGAATATTTTACGTCGTTTACGTAAGTCGTCCGTGAATGGGGCTGGACGTCATTTACGTTCTCGTCAAAACCAATACGTCCTTGCGGCGTATTTGGAGCAATGCACACTGGGATATGTCCACGGACGGCGAATGCGCCGTTCGTGAAAAACGTCAATCACGTCGGGTCATGGTTATTTTACATAACACACGCCCCCCCTGTTCCAAATTTGAATTAGGCGGGCTTACGCCGGCCTATTTACGATACGCCGCCGCAACTTACGGAGCAAGTGCTTTGAGAATACAGCACTTGCCCGTCTAAGATGCGGAGGCGTAACGTAAATCGGATACGTTACACCCGCGCAAAGATGCGCCGATCTACGAGAATCTGGCCCTCACTGTTGACCTCTCTCTTCTATCCTGTCATCTGCTAGTATCCCCCTGATATCTCATGTTTCTAACCACCTTGCTACCATTTTGGCCCAGGCCTTGCAGTCAGACATAATTCTATACTAATATTGATTGATTCTACTTTACTACTTTAGATATCTGACAAAACATACTTATGTTTACAGCCTATACTTGTTATGGACTATGAGGTCTCTATGGATACATCACTATACACATGCCATGCCTGCTCTCCGTTTGGCCCCTGGAGGGGGCCCAGTTTTGACTCCGCCCCCTCAGCTCCCGGGTGAGGCACCTGCTGCTGCCATCTTGGGGCCGCATATTTGTAGCCATGGTCAAGCTCAGTGGTGAGTATGGGGGGACCCACAACCCCTCCTGCCCTGTGCCTTTACAACTAATACTGTGCCAGATTGCCAAACATGTGTAAATGCTGGCCGAAGGCTAGCCTGTGTTTGTGGGAGGAGTCTGCTGAGTACTTAAAGCCTCCTCCCACGTTGGGTCCGGTGTTACCCACTTCATTTAAAGTCCCGGGGGGAATCTTTTTGTTTTCACTGACAGATGGTGACTCATGATTGGTAAGAATGCTTCCCGGCCAACTATTTCTTCACACAGAATTTGAATCGGTCGATCGTATTTTGACTGATCCGAATTCGAATCGTTCTGAAAAGTTGGAATTCGTTAGAAAATTTACAAGAGCCCTTTCACACTGAGGCGCTGCAAAAACGCTGTTAGCGCTATTACCACGTTTTTAGGGCTCTAGCGGTAAAATTAACGCAACGCTGCAGCGTTTTTCCAGCGTTATTGAAGCATGGGCAATTTCATTCCTGCTGTTGTAGATGCTCTTTTTTTTTTTGCTTGCATGTTTACATTTTTGGGAGATCATGTGACCTTTTCTACAGCCCGGAGCGGATTATAGGCGCTATTCAGGCGTTTTTACGGTGCTTTCAATTCATTTCAATGGAGAGGGGCGTTTTTGGAGCGTTTTTTTTTCTACGCCCAAAAGCTGCTCCAAAGATGATGTTTGCAGGACTTTTCTCAACGCTCCGCCAGCGCAACGCCTCGGCGTGAAAGGATCCATTGAGATGCATGGAGAGCGTTTTATGAGCATTTTATTGGCGCTTTTTTTAACGCTAAAACGCTGTAAAAACGTTCCAGTGTGAAAGGGGTCTAAATCAAACGAAATTTAACCAAAACAAAATGAAATTTAACGAAAACGAGATGAAACGAAAGGAACTCCGAAAGAAAAACTAAATGAAATTCGTAATGAAATGAATCTCTCCGAAACGAAACAAATGTTTCCGCTCTGCACATGTCTAATAAACATAATAATTTGCATCCTTATCCACCTACAATAATGATAGAGAATCCAACCCAGTGGATCTCTAATGGGATGATCACTTCCCTATGGGACACACATATATGTATGACAATGGTGATTACACATAAATAACTCGTATTCATTCTTAGAACTCCTTATTCGGGAAATGGGAGGTGTGTCAGGATAAATATTTAATAGATACATTGCAACATTGTGATATCATTTAATATCATTTATTTATAGAGATGTTTATAATAATTATAGTATTGGTTGGTTGCGTGTTCATCTGTTGTGTCCACAAGTCCACCTGATCACATAGAGGTGTCCCCGCCCCCCACATTTCGGGGTCCTGGAGATTGTAAATATCGGTCTTCCTGTGCGCTGCGATAAAATGCAACATGTCTGCTCACCGCACCCAGGGCTGGATTCTTAAGAATAAAATAAAAAATAAAAGATCGATTTCGAGGGTTGTAGCTCCAGAGACCCCAAATTTTGTTTATTAGACATCTGCAGAGCGGAAACATTTGTTTTGTTTCGGAGAGATTCATTATGTTACTAATTTCATTTCATTACTAATTTCATTTAGTTTTTCTTTCGGAGTTCATCTCGTTTTCGTAAAATTTTGTTTAGTTTTGGTTAAAATTCATTTGATTTAGACCCCTTTCACACTGGAGCGTTTTTACAGCTCACTGTCATACCCTCCACACTCCTCTCCTGTACATAGTGCTCACTGTCATACCCCCACACTCCTCTCCTGTACATACCGCTCACTGTCATACCCCCCACACTCCTCTCCTGTACATAGTGCACACTGTCATACCCTCCACACTCCTCTCCTGTACATAGTGCTCACTGTCATACCCTCCACACTCCTCTCCTGTACATAGTGCTCACTGTCATACCCTCCACACTCCTCTCCTGTACATAGTGCCCACTGTCATACCCTCCACACTCCTCTCCTATACAGAGCGCCCACTGTCATACCCTCCACACTCCTCTCCTGTACATAGTGCTCACTGTCATACCCTCCACACTCCTCTCCTGTACATAGTGCTCACTGTCATACCCTCCACATTCCTCTCCTGTACATACCACCCACTGTCCTCCCCTCCACACTCCTCTCCTGTACATAGTGCTCACTGTCATACACTCCACACTCCTCTCCTGTACATAGTGCTCACTGTCATACCCTCCACACTCCTCTCCTGTACATAGTGCTCACTGTCATACCCTCCACACTCCTCTCCTGTACATAGTGCTCACTGTCATACCCTCCACACTCCTCTCCTGTACATAGTGCTCACTGTCATACCCTCCACATTCCTCTCCTGTACATACCACCCACTGTCCTCCCCTCCACACTCCTCTCCTGTACATAGTGCTCACTGTCATACACTCCACACTCCTCTCCTGTACATAGTGCTCACTTTCATACCCTCCACACTCCTCTCCTGTACATAGTGCTCACTGTCATACCCTCCACACTCCTCTCCTGTACATAGTGCTCACTGTCATACCCTCCACACTCCTCTCCTGTACATAGTGCTCACTGTCATACCCTCCACATTCCTCTCCTGTACATACCGCCCACTGTCCTCCCCTCCACACTCCTCTCCTGTACATAGTGCTCACTGTCATACACTCCACACTCCTCTCCTGTACATAGTGCTCACTGTCATACCCTCCACACTCCTCTCCTGTACATAGTGCTCACTGTCATACCCTCCACACTCCTCTCCTGTACATAGTGCTCACTGTCATACCCTCCACACTCCTCTCCTGTACATAGTGCTCACTGTCATACCCTCCACACTCAATTGCAACCACTGTGCCCATCAATTGCAGCCTCACTGTGCCCATCAATTAGGCAGGGACGTACAGGTACGTTGATGTGCCTGTCCGTTCCATTCTGCCGACGTATATCTACATGAGGAGGTCGGGAAGTGGTTAAGGACCGAGCCTGTTTTTCAGATTTGGTGTTTGCAAGATTAAAACATTTTTTTTTTGCTAGAAAATTACTTAGAACTCCCAAACATACAGGCCCGGATTCACGTAGAAGCGCATATCTTTGTGCGGGCGTAACGTATCCTATTTACGTTACACCTCCGCAACTTTGTCAGGCAAGTGCCGTATTCTCAAACCAAAGTTGCGGCGGCGTGTAGCGTAAATAGGCCGGCGTAAGCCCGCCTAATTCAAATGTGGTAGATGTGGGCGTGTGTTATGTAGATTTAATGTGACCCCACGTAAATGATGCTTTTTACGAACGGCGCATGCGCAGTCCATGAAAGTATCCCAGTGCGCATGCTCCAAATTAACCCGCAAGAAGCCAATGCTTTCGACATGAACGTAAATGACGCCCAGCCCTATTCGCGAACGACTTACGCAAACGACGTAAAACGTGAAAAATTCGATGCTGGCCCGACATCCATACCTAACATTGGTACGCCTCATATAGCAGGGGTAACTTTACACCGGGAAAAGCCTAACGTAAACGGCGTATCTGTACTGCGTCGGCCGGGCGTACGTTCGTGAATTGACGTATCTAGCTGATTTACATATTTCTAGGCGTAAATCAGCGTACACGCCCCTAGCGGCCAGCGTAAATATGCAGTTAAGATACGACGGCGTAAGAGACTTACGCCGGTCGGATCTAATACAAATCTATGCGTAAATGATTCTAAGAATCAGGCGCATAGATACGACGGCTCGGACTCAGAGATACGACGGCGTAGCTGCAGATACGCCGGCGTAACTCGTACGAGAATCCGGGCCTATATATGTTTTTTTTCCAACACCCTAGAGAATAAAATGGCGGTCATTGCAATACTTTTTGTCACACCGTATTTGCGCAGCGGTCTTACAAGCGCACTTTTTTTGGAAAAAAAAAAAAATTTAAATACAAAAAATAAGACAACAGTAAAGTTACCCCCAATTTTTTTTATTATGAAAGATAATGTTACGCCGAGTAAATTGATACCCAACATGTCACGCTTTAAAATTGCGTCCGCTCGTGGAATGCCGACAAACTTTTACTCTTAAAAATCTCCATAGGCGACGTTTAAAAAATTCTATGGGTTGCATCTTTTGAGTAACAGAGAAGGTCTAGGGCTAGAATTATTTATTGCACTAATGAGGCTGCACTAATGAGGCTGTACTAATGAGGCTGCACTGATGAGGCTGCACTGATGGGCACTGAGTGGAATTTGTATCATTTTATGAATATTCTGGTGATTGGACGCCGATACTCGGTAACGGTTACAAATCGGCTTCCTGTTCTTATTCTTGTAAAAGATTTCCATTTATTGCTTCATAAATCTTTTTACGTAAATGTTCTGCCTCCTTTAAAATGTTTTTAGTTCCTTGTATAGACTCTATTTAACCCCGCCCACTTTCCAGCGCAACATAGCCACGCCCATCTCTCTTTTACTGCCATGTTGGTGTTTCCCAAATTGCAGTTGGGAGTCATCTTGGTATTCTGACAGATATGATATGTAACACATAGGAAGACTCCGCCCACAGAGCTCCACATAACCAATCACACGCCTGGACCAATAATAAACGCATTTCCTGCTCAGACCGACACGTTGTGACACCAGCTGGGGGCCGGTTGTCACCGCCATTGAATGACATGGACGGTGTAGAAATGAGCCGGGGGGGGGGGGGTGATAAGGGACTAATGTCGCTGAGCTCATTCCGGAGGGGGCGGAGCTCTCTCTTTGTGTCATCATGGCTGCATTGTTCATCCTGGCCTTTTATTGGCTGACAGAGAAGCAGATACAATCTTATGATAGGCCGGCCATTGATCTGTCGGACCTCCGCACCCATCGGGAGCCGCCCCATTCACTCTCCAATAATTAAAGCGGAGGTTCACCCATAGAGAACACATTTTCCCCTTAGCTTCATGCTCGTTTTGTCTAGGGCAGTGGTCTCCAAACTGTGGCCCAAGGGCCGGATGCGGCCCTTTGCTTGCCTTTATCCGGCCCTTGGAGCAATATCCCTTCCAATGATACGAGACACTATTTTGCCATCTGACACCAACAATGGAGAACCATTTCTCCCACTGACACCACTAATGTGGCACTATTCCTCCCTATGATACCAGCAATGGGGCACTATTCCTCCCTATGATACCAGCAATGGGGCACTATTCCTCCCTATGATACCAGCAATGGGGCACTATTCCTCCCTATGATACCAGCAATGGGGCACTATTCCTCCCTATGATACCAGCAATGGGGCACTATTCCTCCCTATGATACCAGCAATGGGGCACTATTCCTCCCTATGATACCAGCAATGGGGCACCATTCCTCCCTATGATACCAGCAATGGGGCACTATTCCTCCCTATGATACCAGCAATGGGGCACTATTCCTCCCTATGATACCAGCAATGGGGCACTATTCCTCCCTATGATACCAGCAATGGGGCACCATTCCTCCCTATAATACCAGCAATGGGGCACTATTCCTCCCTATGATACCAGCAATGGGGCACTATTCCTCCCCCTAATACCAGATGTTTACTCCCACTGATGCCAGGAAAGTTTTCACTCCCCCTGGCCAAAGTCCGGCCCTCCAAGAGTCTGAAGGACAATAAACCGGCCCTTTGTTTAGTATGTTTGGAGACCCCTGGTCTAGGGGAATCGGCTAGTTGTTTTAAAATATGATCCGTACTTACCGTTTACGAGCTGCATCTTCTTCCGTCGCTTCCGGGTATGGGCTGCGGGACTGGGCGTTCCTTCTTGATTGACAGTCTTCCGAGAGGCTTCCGACGGTCGCATCCATCGCGTCACGAGTAGCCGAAAGAAGCCGAACGTCGGTGCGGCTCTATACGGCGCCTGCGCACCGACGTTCGGCTTCTTTCGGCTACTCGTGATGCGATGGATGCGACCATCGGAAGCCTCTCGGAAGCCTGTCAATCTAAATAGGAACGCCCAGTCCCGCAGCCCATACCCGGAAGCGACGGAGAGGATGCATCTCGTAAACGGTAAGTACGGCTCATATTTTAAAACAAATAGCAGATTCCCCTAGACAAAACGAGCAGGAATCTAAGGGGGAAAAGAGAAAAGAAAACCTAATTGGGTGAACTCCCGCTTTAAAGACTGATTAAAGCCCGGCTCTAGGAGGAGGGGGAGGGGGAGGGGGAGGAGGTCATATCAGATTCCAATTGCTGTGTCCCCAATGGGAGATTTCCCCTCATTTCCTGTCCATTGTCACCAGCAGAGGAAATCTGGAGAAATCTGCCCAGATACCAATACAAAATGACCCGGATGTCCTCCTTCCTTCCCCTGCAGTACTTTTAGTTTTTGGTTAGAGTTCTCCTTTAATCTATGACTTCATCCAATCAATGAGCTGCTTTTCTGTAAATGGCGGATTATTATCGGTGGAACAATAGATCTGGGAGAACGCACATTCACAGGACAATAGAAGACAAATCCATCAGACGGTGTCGGTAAACGCAGATAATTTATTGGGTGATCGATATACAGAGCAGACAGATTCATATATCACATGACCTGCAGGAAATCTACCAATCACGTGTCTACATTGTAACCATTTCCCTTCCTAGATCCATGAAGTGCTGCCCCGCCCTCTGCTGGCTGTAATGGGTACTGCATGTAATTCTGGCTCATCTCACCGTCTATGGGGCAGAGGTTACAGATAAAGATATTTTATTATATTTTCTGGAATGTCATTAATCTCTGGAAATATTATCTCTCCCCTCCCCCCTTATCTCTGCCAAGTTCCCCATATCTTATCTCTCTCCCTACCCTTATCCCTCCCCTCCCCCCCCCCATACCTCCTGCCAGTCTCTCCCTACCCTTATCTCTCCCCCTCCACCCCCCCCATACCTCCTGCCAGTCTCTCCCTACCCTTATCTCTCGACTCCACCCCCCCCATACCTCCTGCCAATCTCTCCCTACCCTTATCTCTCGACTCCACCCCCCCCATACCTCCTGCCAATCTCTCCCTACCCTTATCTCTCCCCTCCTCTCCATCCCCCCCCCCCCATAGGCTAGTCGGGTAGTACGATGCCCATGTACTCTGTCCACTATTATACTCGTGTACTAATATTTATTGTTTATGTTACTTTTCAATTGGCAATTGTTGGTGTTATCTCTGTATGTAACAATTTTACTTGAATAAATTATATACTATACAATTACTGTTATCTTTACTGGCGGAAACGTTACCCACTTCATTTAAAGTCCCGGAGCGAATCCTTTTGTTTTGGCCCCTGTATACCTCCTGCCACTCTCTCTCCCTACCCTTACCCCTGATACCCATCCTCTTACCCCTCCCCCCCCCCCCCCCCCCCCCCCCCATATACCTCCTGCCAATCTCTCCCTAATCCTTACCCCTGAAACTCATCCTTTTACCCCTCTCCATCTCCCCCCCACTATACCTCCTGCCACTCTCTCTCTCTACCCTTACCCCTAAAACCCATCCTCGTACCCCTCTACCCTCCTCTCCACCTCACCTGCCATTTCTAGCAACACAATATTTAATTGATTCCTTCCACCATATAATATAATAGAAGAATCACTGAGAACATCAGAGTTGGAAAATGAAAAAGTTACCTTTGTGAATATCATTTTAGAGGAAATCAAAATAAAGCCAGTGCGAATCAGCCCCCCCCCCCCCCACCCTTCAAAAGATGTATATCAGACCATTATTAGAAGGTGTTTCAGGCACCGTCAGTCCATGTCTACCCCCAAGAACATGCTGGAGAGATTGTCCCTTTCTGATCCTCCAGGCCATCATTGTCACCAAGACTAAAATGATTATGATGATGAATCTTTGAAAACAATGTGAACCATTAAACCTGCCAAGTTCTACCTGCTGAAGAACCACAAAGCCCAGCATGTCTTATATGTGGGATTGTTGGTGATCTCTGGAAGGGGATTGGGTTATTCCTATAGGGCCATTCCCAATGAACTGTCTGGAAGGGGATTGGGTTATTCCTATAGGGCCATTCCCAATGAACTGTCTGGAAGGGGATTGGGTAATTCCTATAGGGCCATTCCCGGGGAACTGTCTGGAAGAGGATTGAGTTATTCCTATAGGGCCATTCCCGGGGAACTGTCTGGAAGGGGATTGGGTTATTCCTATAGGGCCATCCCAGAGGAACTGTCTAGAAGGGGATTGGGTTATTCCTATAGGGCCATTCCCGAGGAACTGTCTGGAAGGGGATTGGGTTATTCCTATAGGGCCATTCCCAATGAACTGTCTGGAAGGGGATTGGGTTATTCCTATAGGGCCATTCCCGGGGAACTCTCTGGAAGGGGATTGGGTTATTCCTATAGGGCCATTCCCGAGGAACTGTCTGGAAGGGGATTGGGTTATTCCTATAGGGCCATCCCCGAGGAACTGTCTAGAAGGGGATTGGGTTATTCCTATAGGGCCATTCCCGTGGAACTGTCTGGAAGGGGATTGGTTTATCCCTATAGGGACATTCCCAATGAACTGTCTGGAAGGGGATTGGGTTATTCTTATAGGGCCATTCCCGAGGAACTGTCTGGAAGGGGATTGGGTTATTCCTAGAGGGCCATTCCCGGGGAACTGCCTGGAAGGGGATTAGGTTATTCATATAGGGCCATTCCCGGGGAACTGTCTGGAAGGGGATTGGGTTATTCCTATAGGGCTATTCCCGAGGAACTGTCTGGAAGGGGATTGAGTTATTCCTATAGGGCCATTCCCGAGGAACTGTCTGGAAGGGGATTGGGTTATTCCTATAGGGCCATCCCCGAGGAACTGTCTAGAAGGGGATTGGGTTATTCCTATAGGGCCATTCCCGAGGAACTGTCTGGAAGGGGATTGGGTTATTCCTATAGGGCCATTCCCAATGAACTGTCTGGAAGGGGATTGGGTTATTCCTATAGGACCATCCCCGAGGAACTGTCTAGAAGGGGATTGGGTTATTCCTATAGGGCCATTCCCGTGGAACTGCCTGGAAGGGGATTGGTTTATCCCTATAGGGACATTCCCAATGAACTGTCTGGAAGGGGATTGGGTTATTCTTATAGGGCCATTCCCGAGGAACTGTCTGGAAGGGGATTGGGTTATTCCTAGAGGGCCATTCCCGGGGAACTGCCTGGAAGGGGATTAGGTTATTCATATAGGGCCATTCCCGGGGAACTGTCTGGAAGGGGATTGGGTTATTCCTATAGGGCTATTCCCGAGGAACTGTCTGGAAGGGGATTGAGTTATTCCTATAGGGCCATTCCCGAGGAACTGTCTGGAAGGGGATTGGGTTATTCCTATAGGGCCATCCCCGAGGAACTGTCTAGAAGGGGATTGGGTTATTCCTATAGGGCCATTCCCGAGGAACTGTCTGGAAGGGGATTGGGTTATTCCTATAGGGCCATTCCCAATGAACTGTCTGGAAGGGGATTGGGTTATTCCTATAGGGCCATTCCCGAGGAACTGTCTGGAAGGGGATTGGGTTATTCCTATAGGGCCATCCCCGAGGAACTGTCTAGAAGGGGATTGGGTTATTCCTATAGGGCCATTCCCGAGGAACTGTCTGGAAGGGGGTTGGGTTATTACTATAGGGCCATTCCCGAGGAACTGCCTGGAAGGAGATTGGGTTATTCCTATAGGGCCATTCCCGAGGAACTGTCTGGAAGGGGGTTGGGTTATTCCTATAGGGCTATTCCCGAGGAACTGTCTGGAAGGGGATTGGGTTATTCCTATAGGGCCATTCCCAAGGAACTGTCTGGAAGGGGGTTGGGTTATTCCTTTAGGGCCATTCCAGAGGAACTGTCTGGAAGGGGATTGGGTTATTCCTATAGGGCTATTCCCGAGGAACTGTCTGGAAGGGGATTGGGTTATTCCTATAGGGTTATTCCCAAGGGAACTGTCTGGAAGGGGATTGGGTTATTCCTATAGGGCTATTCCCGAGGAACTGTCTGGAAGGGGATTGGGTTATTCCTATAGGGTTATTCCCGAGGAACTGTCTGGAAGGGGATTGGGTTATTCCTATAGGGCTATTCCCGAGGAACTGTCTGGAAGGTGATTGGGTTATTCCTATAGGGCCATTCCCAAGGAACTGCCTGGAAGGGGATTGGGTTATTCCTATAGGGCCATCCCCAAGGAACTGTCTGGAAGGGGGTTGGGTTATTCCTATAGGGCCATTCCCGGGGAACTGTCGGTAAGGGGGTTGGGTTATTCCTATAGGGCCATTCCTAGCTTCTGATCCGTACCCAGGACTTGTAGACACTGAATGCAGCATGGAGGGGCTCGATGAAGGTGGCGGAGAAGGTGTGGAGGTGTCGGATCGGGTCGCAGAGCTCGTAGAAGGACAGTTGCCCGGCCTCATAATCCATGTAGATCCCCAGCAACTGGCAGGAGACAGTGTGGGGTAACTGGATCCACTTCCCGTCGTGTATGACGGAATATTGGACGTTATCGTACCTGCGCAGACACCAAGACTTGTCATTGTCCCCGATCCATGACTGGCGCCCCTTCCTGTTGATAGTAGGGTAACTCACCCCTAAGAACCACACCCCAGAATCGCTGGTCTCCACCTCCCAGTAATGTCGCCCGGAGGAGAAGTTTTTGGTGCTCAGGACTTGATCGTACTGGAACCTCCCCGCCAGATCGGCGCGGTCCTGGTTGATGTGTGACCAGGTGGCAGTTTTCAGGTCCCCGGAAACGTGGACGTCGTTCCCGGCACTGTTCATGTCCAGTAATATGTCGGTGGCCCCTTGTAGATTGAGCCTCTTCCTGACGTTGCTGACTATACCGGACAGGCCCGTGTGTACGCTGACCGAGATCAAGCCCTCATCTAGGCCTCTCTTCCAGATCTCTTTATAATATCTCTCTCTGCTGTCATTCTCTCCTTCCTCCGAGTTCTGGAAGGCCTCGCTTTCCGATTCCTCTTCTTGGATGACCATGAAGGAGTCCGCCATGTCACACAGCTCTTCCAGGTGTTGGATCTTCCTGGACAGCTCCTGGTTCTTCACTTCCATCTGTTGGACCAGACTGGAGACGGAGAGAGACACCTGATCCTCCTGCCTGGAAATCTCGGCATGGACTCTCTTCTCTAGGGTGTCCAGCTGTCTGCGGATGTCTCTGAAGAGGGAGCTGACCCTGTCCGTCATGGAGGCCGCTTTCTCCTGGGACTCTTTCTTGCGCTCCTGCCCGCTCTTCACTCTTTTCTCCGTCTCCTCCCTCTTGGAGGTCAAGCTTTTCAGAGAATATCTCAGGCGCTCCTTCTTCTTGTCGGAGACCATGTCCAGGGTTTCCACGCGGTGCCCCTGGTGGGGCCCGAACAGCAGGCAGGACACGCAGATACAAGTTTCGTCCTCTGTGCAGTAATACTCCAGGATCTTCTTGTGGGTGGAGCATTTCCGGTTGGCTAGGTGAGTGGTGGGCTCAAGAAGGACGTGTTCGGCTGACTTGCTGTGGACTTGTAAGTGGACGTCACACAGAGACGCTTCGCACATCAGGCAAGACTTCACCGCCGGGACCTGACTGGTGACGCAGTAAGTGCAGAAGATCCCGCTCCGCTCGGTGGGAGAACTCTGGAGGAACTCCGACCTGCTCAGGAGGCTCACAGCCCTTTGCATTAATGGGTGCTGATGACTCTCCCCCTGGCACTCCAGGCACTTGAACCCTCCGGAGCCTTTCTGGGTGTCCACCACGCAGTCAATGCAGACCCAGCAGAAGTTGTGTTCACATTTCACCTTCAGCGGATCCTCGCTGGCGTTGTGGCAGTTGGAGCAGACGAGTTTCTCCTCGGTGGACGCCATGGTGGAGGAGAGATTGGGAGCAGAAGTGGAGGAAGAGCCGGCAGGGAGCTTTTATCGGGTTGTAGAGTTTCGATCAGCTGGACTTTAGCTTGTTTGGATAACGAGAAGTGAGCTGCACCTTTAGTCAAGTTGAAGTTCAGGGCGATATTTGTTTGCGTTTGGTTTGTCGTCACGGGATACAGAGAGGGAGATAAGATCACTGCATCATAAACATCAAAAATAGAGACGTCACTGCCAACCTGCTGCTGAATACATGTGAGGGACACGAGAAAACCTTAAAATGGAGGCTCCTCAGAGAGGGAGAACCTGCCTGGAGGGGCCTTTCTCAGGGGGTCCTCATCCTTCAGGCTCGGGGGCACACTTCAGCTTCTTCAAGTGTTTTGGGTGGTTTTTGTGCGTTTTTTTTAGGTTCTCCCATTCAGGGCTGTTGCATCCACATTTTGCCGCCCCACCCCCCCTGGCCCCACCCCTGACTCCACCCCATTTGCCCTGCCCATGTATACAAATGCAGCTCACCAGTGCCCATCAATGCCAGCGCCCATCTTCACTTTGCTCGTCTCTGTCCCCCCTTTCCCCTTCTCAGCAATCAGTAGAAGAGAGGAGGACAGAACTCCAAGCACCAACTATTGTACTGCTATATTGTGATATGGCAGCCACGTGAGTGAGTATGCGGAGAGAGGATGTGGACGGTGTACGAGATCCAGGGATGGAGATGACTTGTTGGTCTGGTAGGACCTGACGGTACGGTCACCCAGAAACAGTCCTTTCAATTCAAAGTTCCATCAAATGTCAGCAGATTGTTCCAAAATAAAGAATCCTCATCAATGCACCCCGTTGTGCCCCGTTGTGCCCCCCTGCACTCCCTTGTGCCCCCTGCACTCCCTTGATCCTCATCAATGCACCCCGTTGTGCCCCCCTGTACCCCCGTGCCCCCCTGCACTCCCTTGTGCCCCCTGCACTCCCTTGATCCTCATCAATGCACCCCGTTGTGCCCCCCTGTACCCCCGTGCCCCCCGGCACTCCCTTGTGCCCCCTGCACTCCCTTGATCCTCATCAATGCACCCCGTTGTGCCCCCCTGTACCCCCGTGCCCCCCTGCACTCCCTTGTACCCCTGTACACCTTTGTGCCCCCCTGCACCCCCCCGTGCCCCCCTGCACTCCCTTGATCCTCATCAATGCACCCCGTTGTGCCCCCCTGCACTCCCTTGTACCCCTGTACACCCTTGTGCCCCCCTGTACTCCCCTTGTCCCCCTGTAGCTCAGTGAGCCCTGAGTGTCATCAGAGGACGTCTAAAGCAATCCTCCACCCTGCACTGCAGGTTTCTGTCCACTAGAGGTCAGCACAGATCTGCCCCTCACTGTCTTTTTGGGTGCTGCAGACTGGATCTTCTCGGCTGAGCTGTCTGGGTTGGATGGAGGAGATCAATGCAGGTGTGTCCCCTCCTCATTGTTATAATGAGTGTTAGTGTGGGGGCCCCAGCACACTGGGGGGGTGAGTGGTGTTGTTTGGTGGGGGAGGGGTGGTGGATCCTTCATAGAGTGCTGAGCAGCACCATACACAGGCAGACGGGGATCGTTGTTCCGATCTGGAGAGGGACGGGATCGCTGTCAGGTGAGTGGAGATCTGTGGGGGATCCCCTGTGGATTGGGGGGGGGGGGCGAGGGGTGGAGGAAGGGCGCGGTCACACTGATTGGTTTTTATTCAGTAAAAAAAAAAAAAGCTTGGAACTCGTCCCTCGGATCTGTCTGCCGCGTGTTTTGTCAGGTAAGGAAGAAAAAAATAACCAGAAACGCAGAGAAACGCAGAGAAACGCAGAGAAACGCGGAGAAACGCAGAGAAACGCATAGAAACGCAGAGAAACGCAGAGAAACGTGGAGAAACGCGGAGAAGCGCAGAGAAATGCAGAGAAAAGCAGAGAAGCGCAGAGAAACGCAGAGAAGCGCAGAGAAAAGCAGATAAACGCAGAGAAACGCGGAGAAACG
Organism: Rana temporaria; assembly: GCF_905171775.1. Lineage (NCBI taxonomy): Eukaryota > Metazoa > Chordata > Amphibia > Anura > Ranidae > Rana > Rana temporaria. Next base: position 29,356 of record NW_024404493.1, on the reverse strand, counting down.
CAGAGAAACGCAGAGAAACGCAGCTCCCCATTGGAATGAATGGGAAGTAGTGGAATTGATGTTCGGAGAGAGAAATGGACACTTTGTATTTCTTTTACATGAAGATTTTTCCAGGTTTGAGGAGGGGGGGGAGGGGGAGGGGCGGTGGCCTCACACAGGATTGGGCGCAGCTCTGCATGGCAGCCAATCAGCCTTTAACTTCAGTTTGTTCAGTGAAGCTTTGACAATAAAACCTGAAAGCTGATTGGCTCCCGTGCACGGCTGCACCGGATTTTAGTGAATTGTTGGGGGATGGGGAGTTAACCCTTTCAGCGCTGAGCTCTATGAGGCGTCCGTTTTATAATCAGTTTATTATCTGCACCCGGCTCCACACCGCCACCCTGTGGCCACAGGTTCAAAGTGCAGCTAAATCTCTTATTAACCCCTTCAGGCCCGGAGGAGGAATTTCCTGCCCAATGACCGGGGCCAATTTAACTGACAATTGCGCGGTCGTGCGACGTGGCTCCCAGACAAAATTGGCGTCCCTTTTCCCCACAAATAGAGAATTCTTCTGGTGGTATTTGATCTCCTCGGCGACAATTTTGAAAAAAAAAAAAGCAATATTTTTCCTATAAATAAATATCCCCAAAAATATATAAAAAACATTTTCCCCCTCAGTTTGGGACGAATTTTTCTTCTACATATTATTTAAATAAACAAAAAAAAAGACAAAACAAATTTCTCTTCATTTCTGTTTATAAAACTTTTCAGCCAGATAATTGTTCATGTGAGACGCCGCCGATCATCGATCCTCATCTCCCTTCCACACAAGTCACTTATCGGCTCTCCTCTCTTTTCTCTCTTCTCTCCTTCTCTTCTCCTCTCGTCTCCTCTTCTCTCTTCTCTTCTCCTCTCCTCTTCTCTCCTCTTCTCCTCTTCTCTCCTCCTCTTCTCTTCTCTCCTCTTCTCCTCTTCTCTTCTCCTCCTCTTCTCTTCTCCTCTTCTCTTCTCCTCTTCTCTCCTCTTCTCTTCTCCTCTCGTCTCCTCTTCTCTTCTCTTCTCTTCTCCTCCTCTTCTCTCTCTCTCTCCTCTCCTCTCTCTCTTTTCTTTTTTCTCTTCTTCTCTCTCTCCTCCTCTCCTCTTCTCCTCCTCTTCTCTCCTCTTCTCTCCTCCTCCACTTCTCTCCTCTTCTCCTCTCCTCTCCTCCTCTTCTCTTCTCCTCCTCTTCTCTCTCTCCTCTCCCTCTTTTCTTTTTTCTCTTCTTCTCTCTCTCTTCTCTTCTCCTCTCCTCTTCTCCTCTCCTCTTCTCCTCCTCTTCTCTCTCTCCTCTCCCTCTTTTCTTTTTTCTCTTCTTCTCTCTCTCTTCTCTTCTCCTCTCCTCTTCTCCTCTCCTCTTCTCCTCCTCTTCTCTCTCTCCTCTCCCTCTTTTCTTTTTTCTCTTCTTCTCTCTCTCGCCTCCTCTCCTCTTCTCTTCTCCTCTCCTCTTCTCCTCTCCTCTTCTCCTCTCCTCTTCTCTCCTCTTCTCCTCCTCTTCTCCTCTCCTCTTCTCTCCTCCTATTCTCTTCTCTCCTCCTCTCCTCTTCTCTCCTCCTCCTCTTCTCTTCTCTCCTCCTCTCTTCCTCTTCTCTCCTCTTCTCTCCTCTTCTCTCCTCCTCTCTTCCTCTTCTCTCCTCTTCTCCTCCTCTTCTTCTCTCCTCTTCTCTCCTCCTCTCCTCTCCTCTTCTCTCTCTCTCCTCTTCCTCTTTTCTTTTTTCTCTTCTTCTCTCTCTCTCTCCTCTCTCTCCTCTTCTCTTCTCCTCTTCTCTCCTCCTCTCCTCCTCCTCTTCTCTCCTCTTCTCCTCTCCTATCCTCCTCCTCTCCTCCTATTCTCCTCTCTCCTCTCCTCAGGCTTCTGTGTTTACATTGTGATCGGCTGTGATTGGACACACCTCATCACATGGTAAAGAGCCGCTGTGATTGGCCCTTCCCCCCAATCTGTGATTAGCTGTATGTGAAGGACGCGGCGATCACCTCGCTGTGCTCCTCATTGGGCTGTAGAGTGGTCAAGAAATGGTTAATGGCTCAGTAATCTATTCCTCATGGTGTCTCCAGTCCTCTATGAACTCCCAATCCTCTCCTTTTCCCCCTCACTTCCTTTGTCTGGAGCAAGCAGTGTGTGTCATTTACACCGCTGTACATTCCCCTCCCCCACCCCATAGTCCATCTCCGGACCGGGCGTTCCTGCATACAGGGGGACCACAGAGAATAAACATGGCCGCCCTCCAACAGGAAGTGACATCACACCACAACAATATACAATTGGAGGCTGAGAGCCATACAAAGGAATTTTCTGAGATTAGTGTCACTTTAATATTATTACTACCCGGCTCCACACGGCCCCCCTGTGGCCAACGATGAAACTGCAGGTAATTTCTTACTTTTATTACTATCTGGCTCCACACTGCCCTCCTGTGGCCAAAGGAGAAACTGCAGGTAATTTCTTATTTTTATTACTATCTGGCTCCACACTGCCCTCCTGTGGCCAAAGGAGAAACTGCAGGTCATTTCTTATTTTTATTACTACCTGGCTCCACACTGCCCCCCTGTGGCCAAAGGAGAAACTGCAGGTCATTTCTTATTTTTATTACTATCTGGCTCCACACTGCCCTCCTGTGGCCAAAGGAGAAACTGCAGGTCATTTCTTATTTTTATTACTATCTGGCTCCACACTGCCCCCCTGTGGCCAAAGGAGAAACTGCAGGTCATTTCTTATTTTTATTACTATCTGGCTCCACACTGCCCCCCTGTGGCCAAAGGTGAAACTGCAGGTAATTTCTTATTTTTATTACTACCTGGCTCCACACTGCCCTCCTGTGGCCAAAGGAGAAACTGCAGGTCATTTCTTATTTTTATTACTACCTGGCTCCACACTGCCCCCCTGTGGCCAAAGGAGAAACTGCAGGTAATTTCTTATTTTTATTACTACCTGGCTCCACACTGCCCTCCTGTGGCCAAAGGAGAAACTGCAGGTAATTTCTTATTTTTATTACTATCTGGCTCCACACTGCCCTCCTGTGGCCAAAGGAGAAACTGCAGGTCATTTCTTATTTTTATTACTACCTGGCTCCACACTGCCCCCCTGTGGCCAAAGGAGAAACTGCAGGTCATTTCTTATTTTTATTACTATCTGGCTCCACACTGCCCCCCTGTGGCCAAAGGAGAAACTGCAGGTAATTTCTTATTTTTATTACTACCTGGCTCCACACTGCCCTCCTGTGGCCAAAGGAGAAACTGCAGGTAATTTCTTATTTTTATTACTATCTGGCTCCACACTGCCCTCCTGTGGCCAAAGGAGAAACTGCAGGTCATTTCTTATTTTTATTACTACCTGGCTCCACACTGCCCCCCTGTGGCCAAAGGAGAAACTGCAGGTAATTTCTTATTTTTATTACTACCCGGCTCCACACTGCCCTCCTGTGGCCAAAGGAGAAACTGCAGATCATTTCTTATTTTTATTACTACCTGGCTCCACACTGCCCCCCTGTGGCCAAAGGAGAAACTGCAGGTCATTTCTTATTTTTATTACTATCTGGCTCCACACTGCCCCCCTGTGGCCAAAGGAGAAACTGCAGGTAATTTCTTATTTTTATTACTACCTGGCTCCACACTGCCCTCCTGTGGCCAAAGGAGAAACTGCAGGTAATTTCTTATTTGTATTACTATCTGGCTCCACACTGCCCTCCTGTGGCCAAAGGAGAAACTGCAGGTCATTTCTTATTTTTATTACTACCTGGCTCCACACTGCCCCCCTGTGGCCAAAGGAGAAACTGCAGGTAATTTCTTATTTTTATTACTATCTGGCTCCACACTGCCCTCCTGTGGCCAAAGGAGAAACTGCAGGTAATTTCTTATTTTTATTACTATCTGGCTCCACACTGCCCTCCTGTGGCCAAAGGAGAAACTGCAGGTAATTTCTTATTTTTATTACTATCTGGCTCCACACTGCCCTCCTGTGGCCAAAGGAGAAACTGCAGGTCATTTCTTATTTTTATTACTACCTGGCTCCACACTGCCCCCCTGTGGCCAAAGGAGAAACTGCAGGTCATTTCTTATTTTTATTACTATCTGGCTCCACACTGCCCCCCTGTGGCCAAAGGAGAAACTGCAGGTAATTTCTTATTTTTATTACTACCTGGCTCCACACTGCCCTCCTGTGGCCAAAGGAGAAACTGCAGGTAATTTCTTATTTTTATTACTATCTGGCTCCACACTGCCCTCCTGTGGCCAAAGGAGAAACTGCAGGTCATTTCTTATTTTTATTACTACCTGGCTCCACACTGCCCCCCTGTGGCCAAAGGAGAAACTGCAGGTCATTTCTTATTTTTATTACTATCTGGCTCCACACTGCCCTCCTGTGGCCAAAGGAGAAACTGCAGATCATTTCTTATTTTTATTACTACCTGGCTCCACACTGCCCCCCTGTGGCCAAAGGAGAAACTGCAGGTCATTTCTTATTTTTATTACTATCTGGCTCCACACTGCCCCCCTGTGGCCAAAGGAGAAACTGCAGGTAATTTCTTATTTTTATTACTACCTGGCTCCACACTGCCCTCCTGTGGCCAAAGGAGAAACTGCAGGTAATTTCTTATTTTTATTACTATCTGGCTCCACACTGCCCTCCTGTGGCCAAAGGAGAAACTGCAGGTCATTTCTTATTTTTATTACTACCTGGCTCCACACTGCCCCCCTGTGGCCAAAGGAGAAACTGCAGGTAATTTCTTATTTTTATTACTATCTGGCTCCACACTGCCCTCCTGTGGCCAAAGGAGAAACTGCAGGTAATTTCTTATTTTTATTACTATCTGGCTCCACACTGCCCTCCTGTGGCCAAAGGAGAAACTGCAGGTAATTTCTTATTTTTATTACTATCTGGCTCCACACTGCCCTCCTGTGGCCAAAGGAGAAACTGCAGGTCATTTCTTATTTTTATTACTACCTGGCTCCACACTGCCCCCCTGTGGCCAAAGGAGAAACTGCAGGTCATTTCTTATTTTTATTACTATCTGGCTCCACACTGCCCCCCTGTGGCCAAAGGAGAAACTGCAGGTAATTTCTTATTTTTATTACTACCTGGCTCCACACTGCCCTCCTGTGGCCAAAGGAGAAACTGCAGGTAATTTCTTATTTTTATTACTATCTGGCTCCACACTGCCCTCCTGTGGCCAAAGGAGAAACTGCAGGTAATTTCTTATTTTTATTACTACCTGGCTCCACACTGCCCCCCTGTGGCCAAAGGAGAAACTGCAGGTAATTTCTTATTTTTATTACTATCTGGCTCCACACTGCCCTCCTGTGGCCAAAGGAGAAACTGCAGGTAATTTCTTATTTTTATTACTATCTGGCTCCACACTGCCCCCCTGTGGCCAAAGGAGAAACTGCAGGTCATTTCTTATTTTTATTACTATCTGGCTCCACACTGCCCCCCTGTGGCCAAAGGAGAAACTGCAGGTAATTTCTTATTTTTATTACTATCTGGCTCCACACTGCCCTCCTGTGGCCAAAGGAGAAACTGCAGGTAATTTCTTATTTTTATTACTATCTGGCTCCACACTGCCCCCCTGTGGCCAAAGGAGAAACTGCAGGTCATTTCTTATTTTTATTACTACCTGGCTCCACACTGCCCCCCTGTGGCCAAAGGAGAAACTGCAGGTAATTTCTTATTTTTATTACTATCTGGCTCCACACTGCCCTCCTGTGGCTAAAGGAGAAACTGCAGGTAATTTCTTATTTTTATTACTATCTGGCTCCACACTGCCCTCCTGTGGCCAAAGGAGAAACTGCAGGTAATTTCTTATTTTTATTACTATCTGGCTCCACACTGCCCCCCTGTGGCCAAAGGAGAAACTGCAGGTCATTTCTTATTTTTATTACTACCCGGCTCCACACTGCCACCCTGTGGCCAAAGGAGAAACTGCAGGTCATTTCTTATTTTTATTACTATCTGGCTCCACACTGCCCTCCTGTGGCCAAAGGAGAAACTGCAGGTCATTTCTTATTTTTATTACTACCTGGCTCCACACTGCCCCCCTGTGGCCAAAGGAGAAACTGCAGGTCATTTCTTATTTTTATTACTATCTGGCTCCACACTGCCCCCCTGTGGCCAAAGGAGAAACTGCAGGTAATTTCTTATTTGTATTACTACCTGGCTCCACACTGCCCTCCTGTGGCCAAAGGAGAAACTGCAGGTAATTTCTTATTTTTATTACTATCTGGCTCCACACTGCCCTCCTGTGGCCAAAGGAGAAACTGCAGGTCATTTCTTATTTTTATTACTATCTGGCTCCACACTGCCCCCCTGTGGCCAAAGGAGAAACTGCAGGTCATTTCTTATTTTTATTACTATCTGGCTCCACACTGCCCCCCTGTGGCCAAAGGAGAAACTGCAGGTAATTTCTTATTTTTATTACTACCTGGCTCCACACTGCCCTCCTGTGGCTAAAGGAGAAACTGCAGGTAATTTCTTATTTTTATTACTATCTGGCTCCACACTGCCCTCCTGTGGCCAAAGGAGAAACTGCAGGTCATTTCTTATTTTTATTAGTACCCGGCTCCACACTGCCCTCCTGTGGCCAAAGGAGAAACTGCAGGTAATTTCTTATTTTTATTACTATCTGGCTCCACATTGCCCCCCTGTGGCCAAAGGAGAAACTGCAGGTCATTTCTTATTTTTATTACTACCTGGCTCCACACTGCCCTCCTGTGGCCAAAGGAGAAACTGCAGGTCATTTCTTATTTTTATTACTACCTGGCTCCACACTGCCCTCCTGTGGCCAAAGGAGAAACTGCAGGTCATTTCTTATTTTTATTACTACCTGGCTCCACACTGCCCTCCTGTGGCCAAAGGAGAAACTGCAGGTAATTTCTTATTTTTATTACTATCTGGCTCCACACTGCCCTCCTGTGGCCAAAGGAGAAACTGCAGGTCATTTCTTATTTTTATTACTACCTGGCTCCACACTGCCCTCCTGTGGCCAAAGGTGAAACTGCAGGTCATTTCTTATTTTTATTACTACCTGGCTCCACACTGCCCTCCTGTGGCCAAAGGAGAAACTGCAGGTCATTTCTTATTTTTATTACTATCTGGCTCCACACTGCCCTCCTGTGGCCAAATGAGAAACTGCAGGTCATTTCTTAATTTTATTACTATCTGGCTCCACACTGCCCTCCTGTGGCCAAAGGAGAAACTGCAGGTAATTTCTTATTTTTTTTACTATCTGGCTCCACACTGCCCTTCTGTGGCCAAAGATGAAACTGCAGGTCATTTCTTATTTTTACTATCTGGCTCCACACTGCCCTCCTGTGGCCAAAGATGAAACTGCAGGTCATTTCTTATTTTTACTATCTGGCTCCACACTGCCCTCCTGTGGCCAAAGGTGAAACTGCAGGTCATTTGTTATTTTTATTACTGTCTGGCTCCACACTGCCCTCCTGTGGCCAACGATGAAACTGCAGGTAATTTCTTATTTTTATTACTACCTGGCTCCACACTGCCCTCCTGTGGCCAAAGGAGAAACTGCAGGTAATTTCTTATTTTTATTACTATCTGGCTCCACACTGCCCTCCTGTGGCCAAAGGAGAAACTGCAGGTCATTTCTTATTTTTATTACTACCTGGCTCCACACTGCCCTCCTGTGGCCAAAGGTGAAACTGCAGGTCATTTCTTATTTTTATTACTACCTGGCTCCACACTGCCCTCCTGTGGCCAAAGGAGAAACTGCAGGTCATTTCTTATTTTTATTACTATCTGGCTCCACACTGCCCTCCTGTGGCCAAATGAGAAACTGCAGGTCATTTCTTAATTTTATTACTATCTGGCTCCACACTGCCCTCCTGTGGCCAAAGGAGAAACTGCAGGTAATTTCTTATTTTTTTTACTATCTGGCTCCACACTGCCCTTCTGTGGCCAAAGATGAAACTGCAGGTCATTTCTTATTTTTACTATCTGGCTCCACACTGCCCTCCTGTGGCCAAAGATGAAACTGCAGGTCATTTCTTATTTTTACTATCTGGCTCCACACTGCCCTCCTGTGGCCAAAGGTGAAACTGCAGGTCATTTGTTATTTTTATTACTGTCTGGCTCCACACTGCCCTCCTGTGGCCAACGATGAAACTGCAGGTAATTTCTTATTTTTATTACTACCCGGCTCCACACTGCCCTCCTGTGGCCAAAGATGAAACTGCAGGTCATTTCTTATTTTTATTACTACCCGGCTCCACACTGCCCTCCTTTGGCCAAAGATGAAACTGCAGGTCATTTCTTATTTTTATTACTATCTGGCTCCACACTGCCCTCCTGTGGCCAAAGGAGAAACTGCGGGTAATTTCTTATTTTTATTACTATCTGGCTCCACACTGCCCTCATGTGGCCAAAGATGAAACTGCAGGTCATTTCTTATTTTTACTATCTGGCTCCACACTGCCCTTCTGTGGCCAAATATGAAACTGCAGGTCATTTCTTATTTTTATTACTACCTGGCTCCACACTGCCCTCCTGTGGCCAAAGGTGAAACTGCGGGTCATTTCTTATTTTTATTACTATCTGGCTCCACACTGCCCTCCTGTGGCCAAAGGTGAAACTGCGGGTCATTTCTTATTTTTATTACTACCTGGCTTCACACTGCCCTCCTGTGGCCAAAGGTGAAACTGCGGGTCATTTCTTATTTTTATTACTATCTGGCTCCACACTGCCCTCCTGTGGCCAAAGGTGAAACTGCGGGTCATTTCTTATTTTTATTACTACCTGGCTTCACACTGCCCTCCTGTGGCCAAAGATGAAACTGCAGGTCATTTCTTATTTTTATTACTACCTGGCTCCACACTGCCCTCCTGTGGCCAAAGGAGAAACTGCAGGTCATTTCTTATTTTTATTACTACCCGGCTCCACACTGCCCTCCTGTGGCCAAAGGAGAAACTGCGGGTAATTTCTTATTTTTTTACTCTCTGGCTCCACACTGCCCTCCTGTGGCCAAAGATGAAACTGCAGGTCATTTCTTATTTTTTTACTCTCTGGCTCCACACTGCCCTCCTGTGGCCAAAGATGAAACTGCGGGTCATTTCTTATTTTTACTATCTGGCTCCACACTGCCCTCCTGTGGCCAAAGATGAAACTGCAGGTCATTTCTTATTTTTACTATCTGGCTCCACACTGCCCTCCTGTGGCCAAAGGTGAAACTGCAGATCATTTCTTATTTTTTTTACTATCTGGCTCCACACTGCCCTCCTGTGGCCAAAGGTGAAACTGCAGATCATTTCTTATTTTTATTACTATCTGGCTCCACACTGCCACCTTGTGGCCAAATATGAAACTACAGGTCATTTCTTATTTTTATTACTGTCTGGCTCCACACTGCCCTCCTGTGGCCAACGATGAAACTGCAGGTAATTTCTTATTTTTATTACTACCCGGCTCCACACTGCCCTCCTGTGGCCAAAGATGAAACTGCAGGTCATTTCTTATTTTTATTACTACCTGGCTCCACACTGCCCTCCTGTGGCCAAAGATGAAACTGCAGGTCATTTCTTATTTTTATTACTACCTGGCTCCACACTGCCCTCCTGTGGCCAAAGGAGAAACTGCAGGTCATTTCTTAATTTTATTACTATCTGACTCCACACTGCCCTCCTGTGGCCAAAGGAGAAACTGCAGGTCATTTCTTATTTTTATTACTATCTGGCTCCACACTGCCCTCCTGTGGCCAAAGGAGAAACTGCAGGTAATTTCTTAATTTTATTACTATCTGGCTCCACACTGCCCTCCTGTGGCCAAAGATGAAACTGCAGGTAATTTCTTTTTTTATTACTACCCGGCTCCACACTGCCCTCCTGTGGCCAAAGGAGAAACTGCAGGTCATTTCTTATTTTTATTACTACCCGGCTCCACACTGCCCTCCCGTGGCCAAAGGAGAAACTGCAGGTCATTTCTTATTTTTATTACTACCTGGCTCCACACTGCCCTCCTGTGGCCAAAGGAGAAACTGCAGGTCATTTCTTATTTTTATTACTATCTGGCTCCACACTGTCCTCCTGTGGCCAAAGGAGAAACTGCGGGTAATTTCTTATTTTTATTACTATCTGGCTCCACACTGCCGCCCTGTGGCCAAAGGAGAAACTGCAGGTTCTTTTTTTTTCTTTTTTTTTATTATTACCTGGCTACCTGTTATTGGTCTGCTGGAGACCCGAGTTTGAATCTGTGGCCCCAGTTGCTGGGCAGCACCTGATCTCCCTGCTGGTGGAAAATACCTGAGGCCCATCATTAGAGGGTTCAGGTACCATGCAGTTCCTTGGGTGGTGTGTGTATGTATATATAATATATATGTATAGGGGCCATGAAAATCCTAAGTCCCTGTTTTTGGAATGGAGGAAGGGTTGGCTCTAGGTGGGTACTTAGTAGAGATGAAGAAATCACCACTCCAGGTAAATAAGCCGTTCCTGATAAAAGCGCTGGCCCAGGGCCCGCCTCCGTTGATATGTGGAAAAGAAATGGCTGCACATCGAAGAAAGTCCAATTAGCCTTTTATTGAATCACCAAAGTCACATCAAGGACACCAGAATAAAGTCTTGTAGACTATAGGACTGTATTCTGGTGTCTTTTGGTGATTCAATAAATGGCTAATTGGACTTTCTTCGATGTGCAGCCATTTCTATTCCACAAGGTGGGTACTTGGCTTTGATGATGAGGCAATAATTGGAAGTAGAGTAGACAAAGGTCCGGTATAAATGTAAGGCGGGATATTCAGAGTCCTGCACATGACCCGCCGTGACTGGTTCTCTTTCCAGGTCCAGTCTGATCCATTACAAGTCTCTTCCATATGGGGGCGCTCTTCCATTAGCTTACTGAAGGAGAGGAAATAATCTGGTGCTGGAAATTATGGTTCCAGTGTAATATTTTCTGTCATTTAACATTTCTATTTCAGCTCGAGGTTCTCCATGAGTGAAAATCTTCTACATGAACTTCAGTGGAAATGATTGTCCCGTCTTCCCGTCCACAGCCTGGAAATGGACTTCGGTAATGTATCGCCAGCACTGGCTGGGGAGATGTACAAACTCTACAGAGTGCCATATTAAAAAATAAAGACGATGTATTCCACAACGATACACAGTGTGTGGACTCTTCTTCTTTCTTCCCCCGGAAGGGGAACATCTCATAGAGAAACACACGTAATCACCCGCCCACGAGGATCCTCAGATATCATCCAAAGGTTTTTATTTCTTTATCACATCACAAGGGCAACGTTTCTGAGCCGCACAGGACCCCTTTGTCGTCACATGCCTGATGAAGGGTCCTCTGCGGGGCTCAGAAACATTGCACTTGCCCTTGTGATGTGATAAAGAAAGAAATAAAAACCTTTGGATGATATTTGAGGATCCTCGTGGGCAGGTGATTATGTTCATTATCTACAATTCTACATGTTTCCAGTAACCAGCTGGTGGTCACCAAATCACCCGATACCGAGGAGCCTTGTTTTCAGGAATGTGTGCGATGGGAATATAGACATTCTCATATCCGGGACCTAACCTCCTAATCCCACCTGGCACACACAGAGGGAATACCACCAGCCCCACCATTCAAATGTCAATCTACTAATCTAGACCCGATCTCCAGATACTCCTGACACGGGTCCCGGGTATCACACATATGTCAGGCTAATGAACACCGGGCTGACTTCTTCTGAGGTGTGGGGAACCAGGACCTCTTCTATATTTCCCTCTATTCTGGATGGTGGGGTTTAGAATATTTCTCTCTATTCTGGATGGTGGGGCTTAGAATATTCCTCTCTATTCTGGATGGTGGGGTTTAGAATATTTCTCTCTATTCTGGATGGTGGGGCTTAGAATATTCCTCTCTATTCTGGATGGTGGGGTTTAGAATATTTCTCTCTATTCTGGATGGTGGGGTTTAGAATATTCCTCTCTATTCTGGATGGCGGGGTTTAGAATATTTCTCTCTATTCTGGATGGTGGGGTTTAGAATATTTCTCTCTATTCTGGATGGCGGGGTTTAGAATATTTCTCTCTATTCTGGATGGTGGGGCTTAGAATATTTCTCTCTATTCTGGATGGTGGGACTTAGAATATTTCTCTCTATTCTGGATGGTGGGGTTTAGAATATTCCTCTCTATTCTGGATGGTGGGGCTTAGAATATTTCTCTCTATTCTGGATGGTGGGGTTTAGAATATTTCTCTCTATTCTGGATGGTGGGGCTTAGAATATTCCTCTCTATTCTGGATGGTGGGGTTTAGAATATTCCTCTCTATTCTGGATGGTGGGACTTAGAATATTTCTCTATATTCTGGATGGTGGGGCTTAGAATATTTCTCTCTATTCTGGATGGTGGGGCTTAGAATATTTCTCTCTATTCTGGATGGTGGGGTTTAGAATATTTCTCTCTATTCTGGATGGTGGGACTTAGAATATTTCTCTCTATTCTGGATGGTGGGGCTTAGAATATTTCTCTCTATTCTGGATGGTGGGGTTTAGAATATTTCTCTCTATTCTGGATGGTGGGGCTTAGAATATTTCTCTCTATTCTGGATGGTGGGGCTTAGAATATTTCTCTCTATTCTGGATGGTGGGGTTTAGAATATTTCTCTCTATTCTGGATGGTGGGGCTTAGAATATTTCTCTCTATTCTGGATGGCGGGGTTTAGAATATTTCTCTCTATTCTGGATGGTGGGGTTTAGAATATTTCTCTCTATTCTGGATGGTGGGGCTTAGAATATTTCTCTCTCTATTCTGGATGGTGGGGCTTAGAATATTTCTCCTTTATTATGGATGGTGGGGTTTAGAATATTTCCCTCTATTCTGGATTGTGGGGTTTAGAATATTTCTCTCTATTCTGGATGGTGGGGTTTAGAATATTTCTCTCTCTATTCTGGATGGTGGGGCTTAGAATATTTCTCCTTTATTATGGATGGTGGGGTTTAGAATATTTCTCTCTATTCTCGATGGTGGGGTTTAGAATATTTCTCTCTATTCTGGATGGTGGGGTTTAGAATATTTCTCTCGATTCTGGATGGTGGGACTTAGAATATTCCTCTCTATTCTGGATGGTGGGGTTTAGAATATTTCTCTCTATTCTGGATGGTGGGGCTTAGAATATTTCTCTCTATTCTGGATGGTGGGATTTAGAATATTTCTCTCGATTCTGGATGGTGGGGCTTAGAATATTTCTCTCTATTCTGGATGGTGGGATTTAGAATATTTCTCTCTATTCTGGATGGTGGGGTTTAGAATATTTCTCTCTATTCTGGATGGTGGGGCTTAGAATATTTCTCTCTATTCTGGATGGTGGGGTTTAGAATATTTCTCTCTATTTTGGATGGTGGGACTTAGAATATTTCTCTCTATTCTGGATGGTGGGGCTTAGAATATTTCTCTCTATTCTGGATGGTGGGGTTTAGAATATTTCTCTCGATTCTGGATGGTGGGACTTAGAATATTCCTCTCTATTCTGGATGGTGGGGTTTAGAATATTTCTCTCTATTCTGGATGGCGGGGTTTAGAATATTCCTCTCTATTCTGGATGGTGGGGTTTAGAATATTCCTCTCTATTCTGGATGGTGGGACTTAGAATATTTCTCTCTATTCTGGATGGTGGGGCTTAGAATATTTCTCTCTATTCTGGATGGTGGGGTTTAGAATATTTCTCTCTATTCTGGATGGTGGGGTTTAGAATATTTCTCTCTATTCTGGATGGTGGGATTTAGAATGTTTCTCTCTATTCTGGATGGTGGGGCTTAGAATATTTCTCTCTCTATTCTGGATGGTGGGGTTTAGAATATTTCTCTCTATTCTGGATGGCGGGGTTTAGAATATTCCTCTCTATTCTGGATGGTGGGGTTTAGAATATTTCTCCTCTATTCTGGATGGTGGGGTTTAGAATATTTCTCTCTATTCTGGATGGTGGGGTTTAGAATATTTCTCTCTATTCTGGATGGTGGGGCTTAGAATATTTCTCTCTATTCTGGATGGTGGGGCTTAGAATATTTCTCTCTATTCTGGATGGTGGGGTTTAGAATATTTCTCTCTATTCTGGATGGTGGGGCTTAGAATATTTCTCTCTATTCTGGATGGCGGGGTTTAGAATATTTCTCTCTATTCTGGATGGTGGGGTTTAGAATATTTCTCTCTATTCTGGATGGTGGGGCTTAGAATATTTCTCTCTCTATTCTGGATGGTGGGGCTTAGAATATTTCTCCTTTATTATGGATGGTGGGGTTTAGAATATTTCCCTCTATTCTGGATTGTGGGGTTTAGAATATTTCTCTCTATTCTGGATGGTGGGGCTTAGAATATTTCTCTCTCTATTCTGGATGGTGGGGCTTAGAATATTTCTCCTTTATTATGGATGGTGGGGTTTAGAATATTTCTCTCTATTCTCGATGGTGGGGTTTAGAATATTTCTCTCTATTCTGGATGGTGGGGTTTAGAATATTTCTCTCGATTCTGGATGGTGGGACTTAGAATATTCCTCTCTATTCTGGATGGTGGGGTTTAGAATATTTCTCTCTATTCTGGATGGTGGGGCTTAGAATATTTCTCTCTATTCTGGATGGTGGGATTTAGAATATTTCTCTCTATTCTGGATGGTGGGGTTTAGAATATTTCTCTCTATTCTGGATGGTGGGGCTTAGAATATTTCTCTCTATTCTGGATGGTGGGGTTTAGAATATTTCTCTCTATTTTGGATGGTGGGACTTAGAATATTTCTCTCTATTCTGGATGGTGGGGCTTAGAATATTTCTCTCTATTCTGGATGGTGGGGTTTAGAATATTTCTCTCGATTCTGGATGGTAGGGCTTAGAATATTTCTCTCTATTCTGGATGGTGGGGTTTAGAATATTTCTCTCTATTCTGGATGATGAGGTTTAGAATATTTCTCTCTATTTTGGATGGTGGGACTTAGAATATTTCTCTCTATTCTGGATGGTGGGGCTTAGAATATTTCTCTCTATTCTGGATGGTGGGGTTTAGAATATTTCTCTCGATTCTGGATGATGAGGTTTAGAATATTTCTCTCTATTCTGGATGGTGGGGCTTAGAATATTTCTCTCTATTCTGGATGGTGGGGTTTAGAATATTTCTCTCTATTTTGGATGGTGGGGTTTAGAATATTCCTCTCTATTCTGGATGGTGGGGTTTAGAATATTTCTCTCTATTCTGGATGGTGGGGCTTAGAATATTTCTCTCTATTCTGGATGGTAGGGCTTAGAATATTTCTCTCTATTCTGGATGGTGGGGTTTAGAATATTTCTCTCTATTCTGGATGATGAGGTTTAGAATATTTCTCTCTATTCTGGATGGTGGGGCTTAGAATATTTCTCTCTATTCTGGATGGTGGGGTTTAGAATATTTCTCTCTATTTTGGATGGTGGGGTTTAGAATATTTCTCTCTCATCAGGTTGGTGGGATTTTTTCCACTTTCAATGGTTGGACTTTACCTAACAGGACAGCAGACTAAGACTTCTGCCCCCCAGTGGAGGGCTCAGGAATGGATGTGGGGCTACGAGAGGCGAAGTGGATGGCTTTGGTATTTAAATTTGTGTTGATTTTGTTTTACATGGCGCCTATCCACTGATCCACTGCCACCTCTCGGTCCTGGAACTTCTCCTTCTCCTAATTCAGAAGTTTTCTATTTGGACCATTTTAATTAAAGGCTTTTCATCTATTTTCCCCAGTGGGACTTAGAATATCTCTCTATCCTATTATCTGTAGTTTGGATGATGGGACTTGGAATATTTCAGCTTGTAACCGATGTATAAAAATAGAAGGATGAGGACATTGGTTGGCAGATCCTCATGGCTCAGGTAGTCGGGTCACCTATGTTCTGTGGAAAGTTCTGGAGATGTGAGATGGAATCCCAGGGCCGGCAGCTCATTATTTCCTTTGTATTGTACAATGTGGGTGATGACACTGAGACCCATCTGAATCAGACGTCTCCTCCAGCCAGGTAGGTGGCTCTGAGGGTTGGTAGTCAGCCAGTGACCCCCCAGAGGTTTTGGAGTCGCAGGTTCAAGGCTCGGTGTCTCTTTATTTATTTGCAGCAGATTAATACCTGAACTATGAGAAGGAACACCTTGGTGTCTGAGTGCAGGTGATGGCTCAGAGAGTAAGGACTCCGACTGGTGTGATGAAGGCTGTGGGTTCAAATCCCTCTGGTGGAGGTTGGTGAGTTCCAGGGGCTGTGCAGTGCCTGATCCCCCTGTTGGTGGAGGAGGGTAGTGGGGATTGTTTCAAACCCTCTACTATATCCTGCCAATAAAGTCCTTCCACTTTGTTATAATAATGGGTGACCGTGGAAAATTTAGTAACAAGAGAATTTCACAGATGGATTTATTGCCCAGGTGACCACCAATCCCGGTACCACGCTTGTATTCACTGAGCTCCAGAGAGCGACCCAAATGTTTGAAGAATTTGTCTGCATGCCGAGGTGCCGATGTTATACACCTGAGACCATGGAGGGGATTGGGACACCTGAATCCAATGACAACATAGAATATTCTCTCTCTATTCTGGATGGTGGGACTTGCAATATTTTTGGTATTTCGGCTTGTACCCGATGTATAGGAAATAGAAGGATGAGAACATTGGCTGGCAGATCCTCATGGCTCAGGTAGTTGGGTCGCCTATGTTCTGTGGAAAGTTCTGGAGACGTGAGATGGAATCCCGGGGCCGGCAGCTCATTATTTCCTTTGTATTGTACAATGGGGGTGATGACACTGAGACCCATCTGAATCAGACGTCTCCTCCAGCCAGGTAGGTGGCTCTGAGGGTTGGTAGCCAGTGACCCCCCCAGAGGTTTTGGAGTCACAGGTTCAAGGTTCGGTGTCTCTTTATTTATTTGCAGCAGATTAATACCTGAACTATGAGAAGGAACACCTTGAGGTCTGAGTGCAGGTGATGGCTCAGAGAGTAAGGACTCAGACTGGGGTGATGAAGGTTGTGGGTTCAAATCCCTCTGGAGGAGGTTGGTGAGTTCCAGGGGCTGTGTGGTGCCTGAGCCCCCTGTTGGTGGAGGAGGGTAGTGTGGAATGTTTCCAGCCCTCTACTATATCCTGCCAGTAAAGTCCTTCCACTTTGTTATAATAACAGGTGACTGTGGAAAATTTAGTAACAAGAGAATTTCACAGATGGATTTATTGCCCAGGTGACCACCAATCCCGGTACCACGCTTGTATTCACTGAGCTCCAGAGAGCGACCCAAATGTTTGTAGAATTCGTCTGCATGCCGAGGTGCTGATGTTATACACCTGAGACCATGGAGGGGATTGGGACACCTGAATCCAATGACAACATAGAATATTCTCTCTCTATTCTGGATGGTGGGACTTGCAATATTTTTGGTATTTCGGCTTGTACCCGATGTATAGGAAATAGAAGGATGAGAACATTGGCTGGCAGATCCTCATGGCTCAGGTAGTTGGGTCGCCTATGTTCTGTGGAAAGTTCTGGAGACGTGAGATGGAATCCCGGGGCCGGCAGCTGATTATCTCCTTTGTATTGTACAATGTGGGTGATGACACTGAGACCCATCTGAATCAGATACCTCCTCCAGCCAGGTAGGTGGCTCTGAGGGTTGGTAGTCAGCCAGTGACCCCCATAGAGGTTTTGGAGTCACAGGTTCAAGGCTCGGTGTCTCTTTATTTATTTGTAGCAGATTAATACCTGAACTATTAGAACGAGCATATTGGTGTCTGAGTGCAGGTGATGGCTCAGAGAGTAAGGACTCAGACTGGTGTGATGAAGGCTGTGGGTTCAAATCCCTCTGGTGGAGGTTGGAGAGTTCCAGGTGCTGTGCCCCCTGTTGGTGGAGGAGGGTAGTGGGGAATGTTTAAAGCCCACTACTATATCTCACCTGTAGGGGGGTTCAGGTACTGTGTTGTACCTGAGGGGCCCCTATATATTGGGGAATGGTTGGAAGACAAAATTGAAAATTTTTGCTAAGTTAAAGAGTTTGGAATGGGCTGCCCCGGTAAGACAGCCCATTCTATTTATATATGTTGCAGTGATGTCACAGACCATGGACGGAAGAAGCGTGATGTCCACAACCTAAGGTGATGCCACACATGTTACAGGCCGGTGGGGACCTGGGACTGGAGCAGACTGGTGGGGTGTCCATGGCCTCCAAGCTTTCCCTCAGGGATTTGAGCATGGGGGGTCTGCAGGATATGAATGGGGGGGTCTGCAGGATATGAATGCCGGTCTACGGTCCTTCCATCACTGAGTGATTCTCATCCGCCCAACTCACTCAGAGATATGAACTCGAGTCAATGCCGCCTCTGTCAGTGATTCCTTCCACCCAATCACTCAGAGACGTGACCTGGGGACTACGGGGTTTGATCTCACGTCCATGGTGCCCTGGTTGCTGCCCTTATCCACTGAGCTACTCGCCTCTGCTCAGTGACTTGTGTGTTGGTTCTACTATTTCAAGAATAAAAGTCATGAAAGAGTAAAAATTCCAAGAAGTAGCTGAGATTTGATCCTGAAACTTCAAGGTCATTGCTGGGCCTCCAGCTGGGTGCTAAACCCCAACACCAGAGCAGAGCTTGGACTTTGGTGTCTAGCAGCCCGTCCCTTCACATCAACACTTAGTAAATCAAACCTTAATAAAATGTGATCCTGACTTCTCCCGATGAAAATGGTCTGCGATATACACGCCAATAATTCTACCAGCCGTCTAACCCAGGTGACCGAGCCGCGGGACAAGATTAGATTCTGGCCCTGAGGTCACCAGTCAGCTTTACATCAATTGATCGCTGATTCCTTATAGTCAATGCTGATGGTGTGCTAAGTCATGGAGTGGCCTTCAATAGCGGCCTTGGGTCCATGGTGGGCCATCATACCATGATTGAGGGGAATGGACGAGACTCATCGTTCTCAGACTATGAGGAATCAGCGATCAAATGAGTCAATGGGCATTCATGGTGCGCTAACTTATGGAGTGGCCTTGGATCCATGGAAAGCCATTATATTTGATACCGGGATTGAGAGGATTAAGGAGACTCGTCGGGTTTAGATGTCAGGCAGTGCATTGCTGGGGCTTTGGAGGCCCGGGTTCAAATCTCAAGGCCAGATATAATTTATGACTCTTATGGTCAGTAGAGTGAATGATGACTTCCTATGCAGCGCTCTTGTTTCTTATATGGAGTGATGGATCTTTTCTGGTGTTAGATGGTCTGTAGAGCTCCAGTTTTTGCACATGAGGTCAGGAAACCCGTCTTTATACACTGGAAGAGAAACACGGAGGGTTGTTTTCTTCTTATACATTGAGGCAGATTTGCTGAAGAAGTTAAAAATGTTCAATTATCTGATCCCACGTACAACAAATTCCTGATAAATTAGTATTCAGAGTGAAGAGACATACGAAGTGTAAAGACTCGGCTCAGTGAACTCTCCTTGGTGTGTTTTTAGGCACTGTGGACTTTATTATCTAGAGCAGGGGTCCTCAAACTGCAGCCCTTGGGACACTATTCCTCCCACTGACACCAATGATGGGACACTATTCCTCCCACTGACACCAATGATGGGACACTATTCCTCCCACTGACACCAATGATGGGACACTATTCCTCCCACTGACACCAATGATGGGGACACTATTCCTCCCACTGACACCAATGATGGGACACTATTCCTCCCACTGACACCAATGATGGGACACTATTCCTCCCACTGACACCAATGATGGGACACTATACCTCCCACTGACACCAATGATGGGACACTATTCCTCCCACTGACACCAATGATGGGACACTATTCCTCCCACTGACACCAATGACGGGGCACTATTCCTCCCACTGATACCAATGATGGGACACTATTCCTCCCACTGACACCAATGATGGGGACACTATTCCTCCCACTGACACCAATGATGGGACACTATTCCTCCCACTGACACCAATGATGGAGCACTATTCCTCCCACTGACACCAATGATGGGACACTATTCCTCCCACTGATACCAATGATGGGACACTATTCCTCCCACTGATGCCAGAATTTTTTTTTCTTTCCACCCCCCTAAATTCTGAGGGTCAGTAAACTGGATCTTTATTTAAAACATTTGGAGGCCCCGGTGTTGTTGGGCAGAACAGATTTGCTTGGTTTGAAGTTGAGGTCTCGTCTGCGCCCGGCGGTCACGGGTCTCGTCCGGGGAGATATGATGGGATTACAGATACTGAATGAGAAATAAATTCACCAATTATTTGCACCTCCCCCCATCACTGTGGGGCCCCAATTACGGTACATTGAAAGAAGACAAGGAAATACTTTGATCGGGTGGCCTGGGACTATATGTCTGCAACATTGAGGGCTCTAGGATTTCCTACTCATTTTCTACATTTGATTCTCAATTTATATTTTTTCCCTACAGCCAGAATTAGAGTCAATGGCCACCTGTCAGACGCCTTCCACACCTCAAATGGCACGCGCCAGGGTTGCCCCTTGTCCCCACTTATTTTCATACTCACCTTAGAACCCCTACTACGAAAACTCAGGGACAACCAGGACATATCTGGCATTACTATCCGAGACAGACAATTCAAAATCGCTGCGTACGCAGATGACATCCTGCTTCTTCTTTCTAAACCCCTAATCACTATTCCAAACCTACTTCGTGATTTCACCTTGTTCCATAAACTTTCTCATTTACAAATTAATTTTACTAAATCTAAAGCCCTCAATGTCTCTCTTCCACCCACTTTAGTGAATCAATGCCAAGCTAACTTTCCCTTCGGTTGGGAACCCCATTCCCTTACATATTTGGGTATCCAAATCCCCTCTAAGTTGGCTGACCTCTATGAGAAAAATGTTACCCCTATTCTCAATAACATTAAAAATGATCTCCACAAATGGTCCCTGGGTAAATTTTCTTGGTTTGGCCGAATTGCCATTTTGAAAATTAACATGTTACCACGCCTCTTATACGTTATGCAAGCTATCCCGATCAAACTCCCGCCATCTTTTTTTACAACTTATAAGAGACTCTGTAGGAACTTTATTTGGGCTTCCAAACCTCCTAGAATAGGTTGGGATAGAATGATTCTTCCAAAATTGAAGGGAGGACTCAGTCTCCCGGATATTCGTAAATACCACTCAGCATGCCATATCACCAGGATCGTTGACTGACATCTACACACTCACACCAATCTCCCAGGCCTTGAGGTCCCTCCACTGGCTGCCCGTACAGGACCGGGTGACATTCAAGACTCTCTGCCTCACACACAAATGTACACAGGGTAAAGCTCCTCAATATTTAAGTGAGAAAATAAAACCCTACGTCACCAAGCGCGTGCTCCGATCAACCAACCAAAACCTTCTCCAAATCCCCAAATCTCGCTACAAATCTAAGGGAGAACGTAGATTTTCAGTCCAAGGACCACGGCTCTGGAATGCTCTACCCACTACCATCCGCTTGGAGGAAAACCATCGGGTTTTTAGGAAAAAACTGAAGACCCACCTCTTCTGAAAGACCTGTACAACTCTGGAAGCCAGCGCCTTGAGGCGATTAAGTTCGCATTTGTTTGCGCTATATAAGTTTCTCACTCACACCAAAGACTGGATTGCCATTGAAGATCTCTCGTCACAATTTCCTCTTTCCCACTTGCCATGGATTTCTATCAAATCTATTCCTAAAAATTGCCTTTCCCATCCGCTGATAGGACCTACGCTCCATTATTTTAAAAAGTCTACTGAATCGCTCTCCATGTCTCCTTCCCCTGGCCCATTAACACCTTTAGATGGTAACCCTGACTTCCAGTTCGGATTTATGGGCACTAAAATGAACCCACTGGACCCTAAGCGAACGCTAAGAGCACATCATTTTTTCAAAGATAATTCCTTTGCCCCGGATTCAAGAAGCAATTGCGCCTGTGTAACCATAGGTTACACAGCGCAATTGCTTACTTGCCCCGGGGTTAAGAATGCTCCTGATTCAGGAACATCGTAACGCTGACTGCAGCCTAAAATCTGCGTGGCATAAGGCCAGGGCAGGACTTAGGGTGGTGGGGGCCCCTGGGCTTGAGTGTTGAAGGGGCCCCCTGGAGCCGAGTATTGGGGGGGTCGAAGTTGTTGAGTTGTTGAGCGGGGGGGGGGGGGCGAATTGAAGTTGTTGACCTCTCACCTGTGCCAACAGCCGGGGCAACAGACTGTCATTAGACGGCTTTCTTCCCTTCAGCAGCCACAGTCCTCCACACACCGCTCCGGTTCCTCCTGCTTCCGTGCTGCCTCCTCTTGCAGTGCGGGAAAATTAACCCTTTTGCGGGACTGCGGGAAGAAGCTGTCTGTGCGGGAAAGTCCCACAGAATCCGTGCGTGTTGGGAGGTATGCGCAGGAATTTTGGGGCCCCTTACACAGCTTAAGGGATGGGCCCCCTGAAGCAGAGAACCTGGGGGGGGGGTGCTGCCGCCTGAAATTGAGAAGCGGGGGGGCTGCCGCAAATTGAGAAGCGGGGGGGCCTTTACAAAAAAAAGAAGAAATAAAGAAGAAAACAAATTATATATATATATATATATATATATATATATATATATATATATATATATATATATATATATAAAAAGGGGGTAGCCATCCGGGGCCCTGGGGACCTCTGGGCCTTTTAATAAAAAAATATATATATATATAAAAAAATGTAAATTTTTTTATGAAAAAATAAAAAAAGAGGGTTGCCATCCGGGGGCCCTGGAGACCCCTGGGCCCTTTAATAATAATAATAATAATACTAATTATATATATATATATATATATATATATATATATATATATATAATTATTATTATTAAAGGGCCCAGGGGTCTCCAGGGCCCCCGGATGGCAACCCTCTTTTTTTATTTTTTCATAAAAAAATTTACATTTTTTTATATATATATATTTTTTTTTATTAAAAGGCCCAGAGGTCCCCAGGGCCCCGGATGGCTACCCCCTTTTTTTAATTTATTTTTTTTAAAAAAACATTTTTTTACAAAAAATAAATTAAAAAAAGGGGGGTTGCCGTCCGGGGCCCTGGGGGCCTCCGGACCCCTAAAAAAAAAAAAAAAAAAATACAAAAAAAAAATTATTGGGTATGTTCAAGGCCCCCTTTAGGTCTTACTAATCCAGCCATGATAGCTGTATTCATTCCCTATAAACTCACTGCTAATTACTCAGCCCCCATCAATGAAAGTTTAAATGTTGAACTTGCTCATCCAGATGATGCTTTTGGGGAGTTTTGATGGAAAGATTAACCACTTAAGCCCCGGACCAAAATGCTGCCTAAAGACCCAAGGGGTTTTTACAGTTCGGGACTGCGTCGCTTTAACAGACAATTGCGCGGTCGTGCGACGTGGCTCCCAAACAAAATTGGCGTCCTTTTTTTCCCCACAAATAGAGCTTTTTTTTGGTGGTATTTGATCACCTCTGCGGTTTTTATTTTTTGCGCTATAAACAAAAATAGAGCGACAATTTTGAAAAAAAATGCAATATTTTTTACTTTTTGCTGTAATAAATATCCCCCAAAAACATATATACATTTTATTTTTTCCTCATTTTAGGCCGATACGTATTCTTCTACCTATTTTTGGTAAAAAAAATCGCAATAATCGTTTATCGGTTGGTTTGCGCAAAATTTATAGTGTTTACAAAATAGGGGATAGTTTTTTTGCATTCTTATTTATTTTTATTTTTTTTACTATCAGCGATTTTTTTCGTGACTGCGACATTATGGCGGACACTTCGGACAATTTTGACACATTTTTGGGACAATTGTCATTTTCACCGCAAAAAATGCATTTAAATTGCACTGTTTATTGTGAAAATGACAGTTGCAGTTTGGGAGTTAAACACAGGGGGCGCTGTAACATTTAGTGTTCACTGTGTATGTGTTTACTAGTGTAGGGGGGTGTGGCTGTAGGAATGACGTGATCGATCGTGTCTTCCCTATAAAGGGAATGACGCAATCGATGCGCCGACACAGTGAAGCACGGGGAAGCCGTGTTTACATACGGCTCTCCCCGTTCTTCAGCTCCGGGGAGCGATCGCGACGGAGCGGCTATAAACGAATAGCCGCACCGTCGTCCCGGATCGCTCCTGAAGCCACGGGGACCGCCGCATGTACGGGGGGGGGGGGTCCCGATCGGACCCCCGACCCACGTCAAGCAGGGCACGTATATATACGTTGATGTGCCTGCCCTGTGCCATTCTGCTGACGTATATGTACATGAGGCGGTCCTTAAGTGGTTAAATAATTTCTCAAATACTATGGATGAGATTTTAAATGAGACAACAAATGCTATTGATCTGTTAAATGAAGAACTAAGGGAATTGGGTAGACTGGCCTTACAAGAAAGAATGGCTTTAGATGATCTATTAGCTTCAGAATGAGGGTTTTGTCAATTTATTGGAAAAGAATGTTGTACATGGATTTCACAGTATGGAGATAAAGTAAGTGAACACTTAAAGAAAATAAAGGAGCTGCAACAAAAAGCGCGAAGTATAGCAGAAGAAGGGTGGAACCCAATTAAGGGAATGGGAGGTGCAGGAGGATGGTTAAGTGGAATGTTTTTATGGATACAGAAAGTTGGTGATGTGATACCGATGGGACTGTTGTTTGTTCTTAGTGCCTATTTCATCTACAAGTGCCTTCTATGTATGATCAACGGGTACAAAAGGAATCAAGCAGCCGGACATGAATACGAACTGCAACCGATAACCGAATAATCATTTCCGGGGGAATGGTGATGAATGAATGAAAAACTTATAAAGCGCGGCGCATGCGAACTGAATCGCTTCTGGGCGCTAGTTGTTCGTGTCTCATGACATCAGAAGAGCAGAGTTTTGATCCGTCTTCTGAAAGTCAGGTGGTTTTCCTCCAACCGAATGCTGGTTGGTAAAGCGTTCCATAGTCTAGGACCTTGAAAAGCAAACCTTCTTTCTCCTTTGATGTTGCCTTCAAGATGCTTCATCCCTCTACAGGACGAAGATGTCTAACAGATTTTGTTCTTGTGGACAGTACCTTGGACTTATGATTATACTTTAGAATTTATCCCTTTTCAGGGATAAAAGGAGGGATTGTTGGGATTATAATTGAACAATACCTACTCCATTTTCTATTTACAGCATCCATTTTATAGAATGATAGTTAAAATCTGTTTTGAGGCAAAATTTGTTAGAATTAGACTTTCATATTGCCGACAGTGTGTACCGATTCAAGGGATAATGATTAGGGGATTTCCAAGGGTAGCGTGACATTTGATCGGACCACTCTTGGGTAAATAAGCCGAGTCAATAGACATGTATCTAGGTAGACAGTCACGGGTGATTACTCATTACTATAGAGGAGTAACTTGTTTTCTCTGTTTGGTGATTGGCCAAATTCTCTGGCCCCATGATACGCCTCATAGAATGCCTTGTGTATATATGCTGTATATTGGAATAATACAATCAGAGTTCTAAGCACCACACTGTCTCTGGTGTTTAAATTCTCCGTGCGCACGTCCTGGGCAGATAACAGCGGTGACATTTGACTGACAGAATTGAACAGATACTCAGAGAAGCCACCACAGACCTACCAGTAACCAAACGAACCTAAAGGACAATATTTGTCCCAAATATTAGTCCTAACATGGGGGAAGAAACGCCTCAGGCAGAGGATAATTGTTACCTCCTCTATGAAATCCGGCCTCTGGTGGTGGACAAGGCCATCCAATCTGTTAACACCTCGGCCCCTCGGGCCTGTTACCTGGACCGTTCTTACCTCAGATGCCAGTCAGCTCGGTTGGGGGGCCCATTCCCAAAACAAGTTAGTTCAAGGGAAGTGGCCATTCAGTGCGGAGGGGGTGATTTCCAACATCCTGGAACTAAAGGCCGCTTGGATGGCTTGCCTACACTTGGCTCCTCTCCTCAGGGGCAAATCGATCCTTATCCAAATGGACAACAGAGCAGCAGTGGCTTACGTCCAGAACCAGGGGGGCACACACAGCAAGGCACTATTCAGCGAGGTGTCTCCGATAATCTCTTGGGCAGAGAAGAATCTATGCGACCTGAGGGCGTCCTATATTCCGGGTCCCGAGAACCAACTAGCCGACCGCCTGTCAAGGTCATTCGTGAACAACAACGAGTGGTCGCTAGACCAAGAAGTTTTCAATACAGTATGCCGGCAGTGGGGGACTCCCCAGATAGATTTATTCGCCTCACCTCTCAACGCGAAGACCCCACTATTTTTCTCGAGGGGACCATGTCCGACCTCAGCAGGGGCAGACGCCCTGATACAGCCAAGGACTTTTCGGTTGGGGTATGCTTTTCCCCCAACACCATTAATCCTACGGTTTCTCCAACGCCTGACGAGGGAGGATGTCACCATTCTAGCGATAATTCCATACTGGCCAAGGAGGCCCTGGTTCCCGCTTTTGGTCAGTCTGGCACTAGGCAATCCGCTTCCTCTACCTCACAAGAGCAGCCTACTGTCGCAGGGAGGTTTCCTTCACCCACGTCCGGGAATCTTGGACTTGAGGGCCTGGAGATTGAACTGAACAGGCTGGGCAACTTAGGTTGTTCCTGGGAAGTGATTCAAACTCTTCTTCAGGCGAGGAAATCATCCACAAATGCTACTTACTACAGGGTATGGAAGAGATTTGTAGCTCTGGCAGAGTCCAAACAATTCAACCCTCTAAATCCCGGGATCCATAATATTCTTTTGTTCCTACAGTCAGGTTTGGACTTAGGTTTGGGACACAGCACACTAAAAGTCCAGATGTCCGCCATCTCAGCCTTGACAGACATCCGATGGGCTCAGGACCCATTGGTCGATCGTTTTCTAAAGGCAGTCCTAAGATTGCGTCCACCTAGGAAAACATTATATCCCAAGTGGGATCTTACTGTAGTGTTAGAAGCTCTGGCGCGTCCACCCTTCGCACCTACAGAGGAATGCTCACTGGAGAACATCACCTGGAAAACGGCCTTCCTAATTGCCGTCACGTCGGGGCGCAGAATTTCAGAGATCCAAGCTCTTGGTGCTCAGGAGCCCTATATCACATTCTTCCCAGACAGGGTGGTTTTGCAGCCTATTCATCAATTCATTCCTAAGGTGCCTTCGACCTTTCATCTCAATCAGGAATGGGTCCTTCCAGCATTTGGAGAAGATCAAAATTCCTCGAACCTACACGAGCTGGATGTGGCCAGGTCTTTATAAAACACTACCTGAAGCTTACTAACGGATTCCGGAAGGACCAACGACTCTTTATCGTCCCCAAAGGGGCAAGGAAAGGAGAAGCGGCCCTCCAAGATTACAGTGGCTAGCTGGATCGTGAAACTTATTCAAAACACCTATCGGGCTAGTGGTCTCCCTATTCCCAGAGCGGTGAACGCCCATTCTACGCGAGGGATCGCCTCATCTTGGGCAGCCTTGGCGCGGGTCTCTCCGGAAACAATCTGCAAGGCAGCCAGCTGGTCTTCCTTCAGCACCTTTATGGCTCACTATAGCCTAGATCCGGCAGCTCTTACCTCCCGCGATTTCGGGAGAAAAATGTTAGAACATTCTGTAAATCATTAAAAGATATTTTTTGAGCAGTACCCTACCTGTAAGCGAGTTACTTGACCATTGGTATGCTGCCATGGAGGCACCAGGAAAACGGAAAATTGAATACTTACTAGGGTTGTCCCGATACCACTTTTTTAGGACCGAGTACAAGTACCGATACTTTTTTTCAAGTAGTCGCCGATACCGAATACCGATACTTTTTTTAAATGTGTCCCCAAATGCAGCCATGTCCCCCCCATATGCAGCCATGTCCCTCTAGCCATGTCCCTCACATATGCAGCCATGTCCCTCACATATGCAGCCATGTCCCTCTAGCCATGTCCCTCACATATGCAGCCATGTCCCTCTAGCCATGTCCCTCACATATGCAGCCATGTCCCTCACATATGCAGCCATGTCCCTCTAGCCATGTCCCTCACATATGCAGCCATGTCCCTCTAGCCATGTCCCTCACATATGCAGCCATGTCCCTCTAGCCATGTCCCTCACATATGCAGCCATGTCCCTCTAGCCATGTCCCTCACATATGCAGCAATGTCCCTCTAGCCATGTCCCTCACATATGCAGCAATGTCCCTCTAGCCATGTCCCTCACATATGCAGCAATGTCCCTCACATATGCAGCAATGTCCCTCACATATGCAGCCATGTCCCTCACATATGCAGCAATGTCCCTCACATATGCAGCCATGTCCCTCACATATGCAGCAATGTCCCTCACATATGCAGCCATGTCCC
This sequence comes from Rana temporaria, assembly GCF_905171775.1. NCBI lineage: Eukaryota > Metazoa > Chordata > Amphibia > Anura > Ranidae > Rana > Rana temporaria. Next base: position 1,082 of record NW_024404493.1, on the reverse strand, counting down.
TCACATATGCAGCAATGTCCCTCACATATGCAGCCATGTCCCTCACATATGCAGCAATGTCCCTCACATATGCAGCCATGTCCCTCACATATGCAGCAATGTCCCTCACATATGCAGCCATGTCCCTCACATATGCAGCAATGTCCCTCACATATGCAGCCATGTCCCTCACATATGCAGCAATGTCCCTCTAGCCATGTCCCTCGATGCGGCGGCGCGATGCGGCGGCAGCGGCGGGGGGGGAAGGGGGGGGGGAAGTATTCTATTTAGGTATCGGGGGTATTTGCGCGAGTACGAGTACTCCCGCAAATACTCGGTATCGGTCCCGATACCGATACTGGTATCGGTATCTGGACAACCCTAATACTTACCTTTCCGTAATTTTCCTTTCCTGGTGCCTACCCATGGCAGCATACACCCTCCCTTGTTTACTTGCTCTATGGGTCTGAGGTCTAGTTACTAAGAATGCCTACCGGGGGGGGAGGGGGGGAGGCTGCTCCTTTTATTAGAGAGTTAAGAGGTCCTGTGGGTCAGCTGGGGGCGGAGCCATGACCATTGGTATGCTGCCATGGGTAGGCACCAGGAAAGGAAAATTACGGAAAGGTAAGTATTCAATTTTCCGTTTTTCCCCTGCACAGTATCTTTTACATCATACTTTGTTGCCTCAATCCATTTATAGAAAATCCTTGATACTCCATCTCATAAATGCTGCAAAACAATGCATTCCTCGAAAACTGACCCTCCTACACTGGCTGACTGGATTACCCGCGTACAGCGCATTTCTGAGATGGAAGACTTGATTCACCAAGCCAATGATAATCCGATGAAATATACATCCGCCTGGTCCTGTTGGATTCACTTTAGGAATTCGTCGCGGTTTATAGACTTATTAGGCACGTAATTGTTCCTTGTATTTGCAATTGTTACGACTACATAGATCACCTCCAGGGATTAGAACCCCACATATTCCATTTACCGCTCAGTTTGAGCGCTTGCCTACGCATTTTTACCTTTTCCCTTTGAAATCTTTACATTTCTGTTATTTTATGTTCAATATTTATTGCAAAACCCCGCGTATGTAT
>NW_024404492.1:38345-63789 GCF_905171775.1 Rana temporaria | reverse complement strand
GTGGAAGAGTCCATAGAGATGGTAATGGGGGGGTGGAAGAGTCCCCATTGGAGGTGGAAATGGGGGATGGAAGAGTCCATAGAGGTGGTAATGGGGGGGTATAAGAGTCCCATAGAGGGGGTAATGGGGGGGGGAAGTGTCCCATAGCGGTGGTAATGGGGGGGGGGAAGAGTCCCATAGCGGTGGTAATGGGGGGGGGGGAAGAGCCCCATAGAGGTGGTAATGGGGGGTGTAACGGAATGGCCTGTGACACCCAGAGACCTTTGAAGGATGGGGGAGGGGTACTCCTGTGCCAGCGTCACTAATGACTCTTGGGTCTAGGGTCACCCTGTGCCCCTTTTGGGCATAGGGTGACTGAGAAATGATAATTCATGTTTTGAAGGATATCTTGGAATATTACAAGTTGTTCTTTATGAACAGGTCAATAGACTCCTAAGATATTCCATTGTCCATTGTGTGATGCGAATACTGTTTTGTGTCTATTGTACTAATTAAGTCTGTAAAGGTCAGATGTCTAACTTTGAGGTGTTAATTGAGTCTGACTTCTGAAAGACCTTTCATTGTGGATGCTAATGACACTGTATTGTGTGAAAAGCCTATTGATGATCAGGTATGAATCGCTTATTGTCGGAGTCAGGACGTCTGACATAGGAATGTGTATTATGCAGGTGAATCGCTTATTGTCGAGGTCAGGACGTCTGGGGGTTAATTAACTCATCTGAATGTCATTATCTAAAAGAATATGTATGAAGCCCCATTGTGTGATGTTTTGGGGGTGGAGAGTTTCATTGTCCCTGTAACATGCTTTTTGGTTGTGAACTGTATAAAAACCTGAGTTTTACCATTAAAAGATTCACGATCCCCCAGTGGATCGCGAAGGTGGAAGAGATAAAACACATGGAGGATCTTATCCTCACAGCGCAAAACAGACAGGAAACATTCACTGATACCTGGTGGCAACTGTGGAATATCTTCATATACTCAGCTGAGGGCCAAGCACTGAGGGCCACGTACTGAGGGCCAACACTGAGGGTCAAGCACTGAGGGCCAAGCACTGAGGGTCAAGCACTGAGGGTCAAGCACTGGGGGCCACGCACTGAGGGCCAAGCACTGGGGGCCAAGCACTGAGGGCCAAGCACTGAGGGCCACGTACTGGGGGCCACGCACTGGGGGCCAAGCACTGGGGGCCAAGCACTGAGGGCCACGCACTGAGGGCCACGTACTGAGGGCCACGTACTGAGGGCCACGCACTGGGGGCCACGCACTGGGGGCCAAGCACTGAGGGCCAAGCAGTGAGGGCCACGCACTGAGGGCCACGCACTGGGGGCCAAGCACTGGGGGCCAAGCACTGGGGGCCAAGCACTGAGGGCCACGCACTGGGGGCCAAGCACTGGGGGCCAAGCACTGGGGGCCACGCACTGGGGGCCAAGCACTGGGGGCCAAGCACTGAGGGCCACGCACTGAGGGCCACGCACTGGGGGCCAAGCACTGGGGGCCAAGCACTGAGGGCCAAGCACTGAGGGCCAAGCACTGGGGGCCAAGCACTGAGGGAGCCCGCGGCTGACGTGTGAACTTCCCAGCATCTATCTGCACGCCTCAGACTTTGCTATAAGTTGGTACAGTTGTTACTTTTCGTTGTATATCTATGACGTGTGCGGTGTGGTTGTACCATGTCGGCCGGCGCGGCCTTGTCCCTCTTTACAAATAAACAAGATTCATTTTGGAAGCAGAACCAGAACCAGAGCCGTGTGTCTCGGTTATTCTGGGAAATGGAACGGGTCCTGTAACAGAATGACCCGGGACAAACAGAGAGGTGGGGGAAGGGGGAGAGTCCCATAGAGGTGGGGAAGGGGGAGGGTCCCATAGAGGTGGGGGGAAGGGGGAGAGTCCCATAGAGGTGGGGGAAGGGGGAGAGTCCCATAGAGGTGGGGGGAGGGGGGAGAGTCCCATAGAGGTGGGGGGAGGGGGAGAGTCCCATAGAGGTGGGGGGAGGGGGAGAGTCCCATAGAGGTGGGGGGAAGAGGGAGAGTCCCATAGAGGTGGGGGAGGGGGAGAGTCCCATAGAAGTGGGGGAAGGGGGAGAGTCCCATAGAGGTGGGGGAAGGGGGAGAGTCCCATAGAGGTGGGGGAGGGGGAGAGTCCCATAGAGGGGGGGAAGGGGGAGAGTCCCATAGAGGGGGGGAAGGGGGAGAGTCCCATAGAGGTGGGGGAAGGGGGAGAGTGCCATAGAGGTGGGGGAGGGGGAGAGTCCCATAGAGGTGGGGGGAAGGGGGAGAGTCCCATAGAGGTGGGGGGAGAGTGCCATAGAGGTGGGGGTGGGGGGAGAGTCCCATAGAGGTGGGGGAGGGGGAGAGTGCCATAGAGGTGGGGGGAGGGGGAGAGTCCTATAGAAATGGGGGGAAGAGGGAGAGTCCCATAGAGGTGGGGGGGGAAGGGGAGAGTCCCATAGAGGTGGGGGTGGGGGGAGAGTCCCATAGAGGTGGGGAGGGGGAGAGTGCCATAGAGGTGGGGGGAGGGGGAGAGTCCCATAGAAATGGGGGGAAGAGGGAGAGTCCCATAGAAATGGGGGGAAGAGGGAGAGTCCCATAGAGGTGGGGGGGAAGGGGGAGAGTCCCATAGAGGTGGGGGGAAGGGGGAGAGTCCTATAGAGGTGGGGGAGGGGGAGAGTCCCATAGAGGTGGGGGAAGGGGGAGAGTCCCATAGAGGTGGGGGAAGGGGGAGAGTCCCATAGAGGTGGGGGAAGGGGGAGAGTCCCATAGAGGTGGGGGGAAGGGGGAGAGTCCCATAGAGGTGGGGGAAGGGGGAGAGTCCCATAGAGGTGGGGGAGGGGGAGAGTCCCATAGAGGTGGGGGAAGGGGGAGAGTCCCATAGAGGTGGGGGGAAGAGGGAGAGTCCCATAGAGGTGGGGGAAGGGGGAGAGTCCCATAGAGGTGGGGGGAGGGGGAGAGTCCCATAGAGGTGGGGGAAGGGGGAGAGTCCCATAGAGGTGGGGGGAAGAGGGAGAGTCCCATAGAGGTGGGGGAAGGGGGAGAGTCCCATAGAGGTGGGGGAAGGGGGAGAGTCCCATAGAGGTGGGGGAAGGGGGAGAGTCCCATAGAGGTGGGGGGAGGGGGAGAGTCCCATAGAGGTGGGGGAAGGGGGAGAGTCCCATAGAGGTGGGGGGAAGAGGGAGAGTCCCATAGAGGTGGGGGGAGGGTCCCATAGAGGTGGGGGGAGGGGGAGAGTCCCATAGAGGTGGGGGGAGGGGGGAGAGTCCCAAAGAAGGGGGGGAGGGGGAGAGTACCATAGAGGTGGGGGAAGGGGGAGAGTCCCATAGAGGTGGGAGGAGGGGGAGAGTCCCATAGAGGTGGGGGGAAGGGGGAGAGTCCCATATAGGTGGGGGGAAGGGGGAGAGTCCCATAGAGGTGGGGGAAGAGGGAGAGTCCCATAGAGGTGGGGGGAAGGGGGAGAGTCCCATAGAGGTGGGGGGAAGAGGGAGAGTCCCATAGAGGTGGGGGAGGGGGAGAGTCCCATAGAGGTGGGGGAAGGGGGAGAGTCCCATAGAGGTGGGGGAAGGGGGAGAGTCCCATAGAGGTGGGGGAAGGGGGAGAGTCCCATAGAGGTGGGGGGAAGAGGGAGAGTCCCATAGAGGTGGGGGAAAGGGGGAGAGTCCCATAGAGGTGGGGGAGGGGGAGAGTCCCATAGAGGTGGGGGAAGGGGGAGAGTCCCATAGAGGTGGGGGGAAGAGGGAGAGTCCCATAGAGGTGGGGGAGGGGGAGAGTCCCATAGAAGTGGGGGAAGGGGGAGAGTCCCATAGAGGTGGGGGAAGGGGGAGAGTCCCATAGAGGTGGGGGAGGGGGAGAGTCCCATAGAGGGGGGGAAGGGGGAGAGTCCCATAGAGGTGGGGGAAGGGGGAGAGTCCCATAGAGGTGGGGGGAAGAGGGAGAGTCCCATAGAGGTGGGGGAGGGGGAGAGTCCCATAGAGGTGGGGGAAGGGGGAGAGTCCCATAGAGGTGGGGGAAGGGGGAGAGTCCCATAGAGGTGGGGGAAGGGGGAGAGTCCATAGAGGTGGGGGGAAGAGGGAGAGTCCCATAGAGGTGGGGGAAAGGGGGAGAGTCCCATAGAGGTGGGGGGGAAGGGGGAGAGATGCAACAGAATGACCTGGGACAAACAGAGACGTTGGAAGGATGGGGGAGGGGTACTCCTGTGCCAGCGTCACTGATCACTCCTGTGTCTAGGGTCACCCTGTGTCCGATAGGGCCATAGGGTGACTGAGAAATATTCATTAGAAATGACAGGACAGGGGACATTACTGATAGTTCATATTACAGGAGATATTGCAAAGTGTTGGTTTATTCTGACCCTACCGGCCAATAGAATGACTCTTCCAATGCGTAGCCCTGGCTAGTGAGTTGTTAAATGAGGCCGGCTCCTGAAAGGCCTCTCATTGGGTGATAACACTGTGTAAAGCCTATTGATGCTCAGAGGTGTGAATACCTTTCATGCTGAGACAGAACGTCTGTCTAATGATGTGGATTGAGGGGATTTATTGTGTGATGGTGTTTTGTTTGAATTCTGTTAATGAAGGAATGTGACTTCTCAGGTGCAGTGATTTTGTCATGATAATTATAGACTGGCGCCTAAATGTCTGGAATGTTTAGCAATTAGCCATCTGAAGGTGTATTGAAGCCCCCCAGGGTGTGATGGGTGGGTGGAGAGTTTGATTGTTCCTTTCATGCTTGAACTGTATATAAACCTGAGAGCCAACCATTAAAAGGGTTCATAGATTTTGAAGCTGAGAATAGAGCGGTCAGTCTCATTTTCTGGGGAATGGATATGGATCGTGTCTGCTGGTTTGTCGGTGTGTCGGATAAGCTGTCGTGGGTTGATGGAAGGTCGTAAACGGTGGTGACCGTTACAGGGGGGTGGAATGGTCCCCATAGGAGGTGGAAATAGGGAATGGAAGAGTCCCATAGAGGTGGGGGGAGGGGGAGAGTCCCATAGAGGTGGGGGAGAGTCCCATAGAGGTGGGGGAGGGGGAGAGTCCCATAGAGGTGGGGGGAGGGGGAGAGTGCCATAGAGGTGGGGGGAAAGGGAAGAGTCCCATAGAGGTGGGGGGAAAGGGAAGAGTCCCATAGAGGTGGGGGGAGGGGGAAGAGTCCCATAGAGGTGGGGGAAGGGGGAGAGTCCCATAGAGGTGGGAGGAGGGGGAGAGTCCCATAGAGGTGGGGGGAGGGGGAGAGTGAGGTGGGGGGAGGGGGAGAGTCCCATAGAGGTGGGGGAAGGGGGAGAGTCCCATAGAGGTGGGGGAAGGGTCCCATAGAGGTGGGGGAGGGGAGAGTCCCATCTTACCTGCACCTATAATGGTCACATTATTCAGGTCACGAAGCAGCTGCTCCACCACGGGGCTGTGTCGGGGGTACAGCGCCTCCTTACTGATCCCCAGGTGGAACTGCAGCCAGGACGTGTTCTCATGGAATTTGGCCTCCAGCTGGGGGGCAGGGAGGTTTTTATCGGCGAGTTGCGTCCTCCGCCGTCTGTAAGAAAAGACAACAAAGCTCAGACTGGAAAGTGGTCATTGTGCGCTATAACTAAAAAAAAAATCGTTTTAGAGAATTGCATTTTCTTTGTTTCTGTCATTTTTGGGGGGAAATTCGTAATTTTTCTTCAGAAATTTTGGCCAAAATTTCTACAAATCAGTGAATATTGTTGAAGGTCATCAATACGATCGATTGCCAATCACTGAATATCGATCACACCGGACCCCCCGACCGACAATCTCATTTCTCGAGGTCCTGAAAGTACAAAGACCCCCAAATGACCCCTCTATGGGAAGTAGACCGTCCGAGGTGTTCAGTAAGAGGCACGGGGGAGGGGGGGGGGGCTGAATCAAGACAAGTCACCTCCCTCCTCCCTCATAACTCTGTATTGGTGTGATGAGACATCCCTCCATCCATCCATCCCTCCATCCATCCATCCCTCCACTCATACCTCCACCCATCCACCCACTCATCCATCCCTCCATCCATCCCTCCACCCATCACCCTCCATCCATCCACCCATCACCCTCCACCCATCCACCCATCACCCTCCATCCACCCATCACCCTCCATCCACCCATCACCCTCCATCCATCCATCCCTCCATCCATCCATCCATCCCTCCATCCATCCCTCCACTCATACCTCCACCCATCCACCCACTCATCCATCCCTCCATCCATCCCTCCACCCATCCCTCCACCCATCCACCCATCACCCTCCATCCATCCACCCATCCACCCATCACCCTCCATCCACCCATCACCTTCCATCCATCCCATGCCTGGCACACGCCGTCCTTCGCCCTCCGTCCCTCGCCCCCCCCGTCCCACGCCCGGTACACGCCGTCCCACACCCGGCACATGCCGTCCCTCGCCCTCCATCCCACGCCATCCCTCGCCCTCTGGCACACGCCGTCCCTCGCCCTCCGGCACATGCCGTCTCTCGCCCTCCGTCCCATGCCCGGTACACGCCGTCCCTCGCCCTCCATCCCACGCCCGGTACACACCGTCCCTCGCCCTCCGTCCCACGCCATCCCTCGCCCTCTGGCACACGCCGTCCCTCGCCCTCCGGCACATGCCGTCTCTCACCCTCCGTCCCATGCCCGGTACACGCCGTCCCTCGCCCTCCGTCCCACGCCCGGTACACGCCGTCCCTCGCCCTCCGTCCCACGCCCGGTACACGCCGTCCCATGCCCGGTACACGCCGTCCCTCGCCCTCCGTCCCACGCCCGGTACACGCCGTCCCTCGCCCTCCGTCCCACGCCCGGTACACGCCGTCCCTCGTCCTCCATCCCACGCCCGGCACACGCCGTCCCATGCCCGGTACACGCTGTCCCTCGCCCTCCGTCCCATGCCCGGCACACGCCATCCTTCGCCCTCCATCCCACGCCCGGCACACGCCATCCTTCGCCCTCCGTCCCATGCCCGACACACGCCGTCCCTCAGGGTCACTCTGACAAAGGTCACCTTCTTATCAGTGACACGCCGGCCCCGTGTGCAGAGCTTCACACCGTCACCTGACCGGGATAAAGGGGAACTCCTACTATGTGATACCGAGAATTCACCCCGACCGACAACCTGTGCGTCCATGACTCCGCCCACAGAACATACGACCCCCGACACCCCGCAAGGGGAAACTCCGCTCCCAGGCCGTCATCTATCACCTGAACCTGGAATCCTTCCATGTGTACTCAGCAAACACGAGCCGAGCCAAGCCGGATCTACCCTCCCCCGCCACCCACCACCCTCCCCCTCCCCTGCCCTATGCCGAGAAGTGCTACTGTGCACAGTCTATACATACAGTGTCTGGAAAAAGTATTCATACCCCTCTCTAGACAGTGCCTGGAAAAAGTATTCATACCCCTCTATATACAGTGCCTGGAAAAAGTATTCATACCCCTTGAAATTTTGTTACAACCAAAAAAAAATGTATTTTATTGGGATTTTATGTGAGAGACACAAAGTGTCACATAATTGTGAAGTGGAAGGAAAATGATACAAATAAATCTGTGAAAAGTGTGGGGGGAGGGGCATTTGTATGGCGCCCCCCGGAGTCAATACTTTGTAGAACCCCCTTTCTCTACAAGTCTTTTTGGGGGGGTCTCTACCAGCTTTGCACATCTAGAGAGGGACATTTCTCCTCCATTCTTCTTCTCTGTAAAATATCTCAAGCTCTGTCAGATTGGATGGAGAGCGTCTGTGATCAGCAATTCTCAAGTCTTGCCACAGATTCTCAATGGGATTTAGGTCTGGACTGTGACTGGGCCATTCTAACACATGAATAGGCTTTGATCTAATCCATTCCATTGTAGCTCTGGCTGTACTTTAGGGTCGTTGTTCTGCTGGAAGGTGAACCCCCCCCCCCCGGTCTCAAGTCTTTTGCCGACTCTAACAGGTTTTCTTCTAAGATTGTCCTGTATTTGTCTCCATCCATCTTCCCATCACCTCTGACCAGCTTCCCTGTCCCTGCTGAAGAAAAGCCCCCACCACATGATGCTGCCACCACCATGTTTCACGGTGGGGATGGTGTGTTCAGGGGGATGTGCAGTGTTAGTTTTCTCCCACACATAGCGTTTTTGGTGTCATGTGACCAGAGCACCTTCTTCCACAAGTTTGCTGTATCCCCTCCCCCACATGGCATCTCACAAACTACAAACAGGACTTCTTATGTCTTTCTTCCTCCAATGTCTTTCTTCTTGTCACTCTTCCATAAAGGGCAGATTTGTGGAGAGACCACTAATAGTTGTCCTGTGGACAGATTCTCCCCCCTGAGCTGTGCAGCTCCTCCAGAGTTACCATGGGTCTCTTGGCTGCTTCTCTGATGAATGCTCTCCTTGCCCGGCCTGGTCAGTTTAGGTGGACGGCCATGTCTTGGTAGGTTTGCGGTTGTGCCATACTCTTTCCATTTTCCGATGATGGATTGAAAAGGGCGGGTGGAAGGGGGGCGGGGGACGGTGGAAGGGGGACGGGGTTGAAGGGGGCGGTGGAAAGGGGACGATGGAAGGGGCACGGGGTGAAGGGGGGCGGGGTGGAAGGGGGGCGGTGGAAAGTGGACGATGGAAGAGGGACGGGGTGAAGGGGGGCGATGGAAGGAGGAGGGTGGAAGGGGGAGGGTGGAAGGGGGACGGGGTGGAAGGGGGGTGGTGGAAGAGGGACGGGGTGGAAGGGGGAGGGTGGAAGGGGGACGGGGTGGAAGGGGGGCGATGGAAGGGGGACGGGGTGGAAGGGGGAGGGTGGAAGGGGGGCGATGGAAGGGGGACGGAGTGAAGGGGGCGGTGGAAGGGGGGCGATGGAAGGGGGACGGGGTGGAAGAGGGACGGGGTGGAAGGGGGAGCGGTGGAAGGGGGGCGATGGAAGGGGGAGGGTGGAAGGGGGGCGGTGGAAGGGGGGCGGGTGAAGGGGGGCAATGGAAGGGGGACGGGGTGAAGGGGGGCGGTGGAAGGGGGAGCGGTGGAAGGGGGGCGATGGAAGGGGGACGGGGTGGAAGAGGGACGGGGTGGAAGAGAGACGGGGTGGAAGGGGGAGCGGTGGAAGGGGGGCGATGGAAGGGGGAGGGTGGAAGGGGGGCGGTGGAAGGAGGAGGGTGGAAGGGGGAGGGTGGAAGGGGGACGGGGTGGAAGGGGGGCGATGGAAGGGGGACGGGGGGCGATGGAAGGGGGACGGAGTGAAGGTGGCGGTGGAAGGGGGGCGATGGAAGGGGGACGGGGTGGAAGAGGGACGGGGTGGAAGGGGGAGCGGTGGAAGGGGGGCGATGGAAGGGGGAGGGTGGAAGGGGGGCGGTGGAAGGGGGACGGGGTGAAGGGGGCGATGGAAGGGGGACGGGGTGAAGGGGGGCGGTGGAAGGGGGAGCGGTGGAAGGGGGGCGATGGAAGGGGGACGGGGTGGAAGAGGGACGGGGTGGAAGAGGGACGGGGTGGAAGGGGGAGTGGTGGAAGGGGGGCGATGGAAGGGGGAGGGTGGAAGGGGGGCGGTGGAAGGAGGAGGGTGGAAGGAGGAGGGTGGAAGGGGGACGGGGTGGAAGGGGGGCGATGGAAGGGGGACGGGGTGGAAGGGGGAGCGGTGGAAGGGGGAGGGTGGAAGGGGGGCGATGGAAGGGGGACAGGGTGGAAGAGGGACGGGGTGAAGGGGGGCGGTGGAAGGGGAGAATGAAGGCAGTGTAGAGTGTGTGGGATATGGGGGGCCCCCAATAATACGATCCATAGAGGAGAGGACGAGGGGTTAACCAGAGGAGAGATGAACTTCCCGGGATGCCAAAGTATGTTGTGTTGGCGTTCCCAGCAGACAAGCTCCGCCTCCACTCTGCATATTTCTATCATGAGCAGACTGTGTGCTCCAACCCCCACCTCACACCACCAACAATGCAGCAAGACGAGGGAGACTCCCATCTACATTGTATCCTTGCAGGAAGAACACCGACCAGCCAGACTGTCCATTCTGCTGTCACTGGAACACACAGAGCGATCCTTCCACCGATCCCCAAACCAAGATCAACTCCCTCCATAAAGATCATTGTGTGGATGATCTTCCTGGTCAGGGCAGGGATGGGGTCAGTGGGCAGGTCAGGGCAGGGATGGGGTCAAGGGTGCCAGGATCAGGTCAGGGGGCAGGGATCAGGTCAGGGATGGGGTCAGGGTGCAGGTACAGGGTCAGAGACAGGGATTGGGGTAGAGGGCAGGGATCGGGTCAGGGCGCAGGGATCAGGATAGGGTGCAGGGATCGGGTCAGGGCGCAGGGATCGGGTCAGGGAAGGGGTCAGGGATCGGGGGCAGGGATGGGTCAGGGATTGGGGCAGAGGGCAGGGATCGGGTCAGGGTGCAGGGATCAGGATAGGGTGCAGGGATCGGGTCAGGGCGCAGGGATCGGGTCAGGGATCGGGGGCAGGGATGGGTCAGGGCGCAGGGATCGGTCAGGGGACAGGGACGGGGTCAGGGATCGGGTCAGGGGGCGGGGATCAGGATAGGGTGCAGGGATCGGGTCAGGGCGCAGGGATCGGGTCAGGGGACAGGTCAGGACGCAGAGATCGGGTCAGGGAAGGGGTCAGGGATGGGTCAGGGATCGGGGCAGAGGGCAGGGATCGGGTCATGGCGCAGGGATCGGGTCAGGGCGCAGGGATCGGGTCAGGGGACAGGTCAGGGCGCAGAGATCGGGTCAGGGAAGGGGTCAGGGATGGGTCAGGGATCGGGGCAGAGGGCAGGGATCGGGTCATGGCGCAGGGATCGGGTCAGGGGACGGGGACAGGGATCGGGTCATGGCGCAGGGATCGGGTCAGGGGACGGGGACAGGGATCGGGTCAGGGGGCGGGGCAGAGGGCAGGTTGAATGTACCTACATTTTGGGCAGTTGCAGGGAATCACTGTCAGAATGTACATGTAACGGACACATGCATGCTGCCGAGACAGTTATAATCTTCGTGCAGGGGGACTACAAGGAACTGCATGGCTTGTCACAAGTGAATGTACCACATTGTATTCTGAGCTCAAAGGGTTAATTGGACAAGTTTCTTTTCATTGTTGAATGCTAATGTTCCCTTCGCATAGATAATGAACTCTCTTTTGTGTGCAGGTAAACAGCCCCCTGTGAGGTGTATGCTGATGGGGATTATGTGTGAGTGATAATTGTTTTAAAGGTTAATTGAATTCTATGTGCCTGGCCAGGAAATGTTAAGTGGGGTGAGGTGCCGAAGCGTCTAGAAACTGGCCAAGTGATTAATTCAAGGAGATGTCATTGTTTCAGGGGGTCTGTGTTGAAGCCCCCTACTGGGAAAAGGGGAGGGCGGAAACTGTCATTGTTCTTGTAACAGTTGTAACCAGATATAAGCAGGTGAAATATGCCAAATAAAGGCAGTCTGCTTGACCCTCCAAACGTAGCACGTCTCGTTTCTTGGAAGGGCGTTCGATGGGAGATACCGGCGGTACCTGCATATCGCAGCTTGCCAGGGAAAAGGACGTCTCCAACGGCCGATACCCCTCACTACCAGTGGGTAGCCGTTACAGTACAGAACGAGCCCTGACCTCAATCCCGTGAGGTTCTGTGGAACTCATGGAATAGCCGTCTGCTAAGTTCAAGTGACGACCTAAAATTCTTCTAAAAGTCTTGGAACCTTTTACGGCCCCTTTCACACTTGTGTGACTTTGCCCTGCAACTTGGGGCTGCAAAGTCACATGACAAGTCGCACCGCATGATTTCCAATGAGTGACGTTCATATCTGTGTGACTTCAAAGTAGTCCCTGCAATGACTTTGGTGGGACTTTGACGGGACTGGAGGTCCATAGACTACAACATTACACCGGCATTGCTGCAAGACGCATCAAAATTGCGGCAAAATAATGTGATTTTCAGGCCACACAAGTGTGAAAGAGGCAAGTTGTGTAAATCGATCAGTAAAATAAAGAGTACGGTGCCAGACACAGGCTCCTTCAATCAGAGACCCGGGGCACCTTCAGTGATTGGACACAGGCTCCTTCAATCAGAGACCCGGGGCACCTTCAGTGATTGGACACCGGCTCCTTCAGAGACCCGGGGCACCTTCAGTGATTGGACACAGGCTCCTTCAGAGACCCGGGGCACCTTCAGTGATTGGACACAGGCTCCTTCAGAGACCCGGGGCACCTTCAGTGATTGGACACAGGCTCCTTCAGAGACCCGGGGCACCTTCGGTGATTGCACACAGGCTCCTTCAATCAGAGACCCGGGGCACCTTCAGTGATTGGACACCGGCTGCTTCAGAGACCCGGGGCACCTTCAGTGATTGGACACAGGCTCCTTCAGAGACCCGGGGCACCTTCAGTGATTGGACACAGGCTCCTTCAGAGACCCGGGGCACCTTCAGTGATTGGACACAGGCTCCTTCAGAGACCCGGGGCACCTTCGGTGATTGGACACAGGCTCCTTCAATCAGAGACCCGGGGCACCTTCAGTGATTGGACACCGGCTCCTTCAGAGACCCGGGGCACCTTCAGTGATTGGACACAGGCTCCTTCAGAGACCCGGGGCACCTTCAGTGATTGGACACAGGCTCCTTCAGAGACCCGGGGCACCTTCAGTGATTGGACACAGGCTCCTTCAGAGACCCGGGGCACCTTCAGTGATTGGACACAGGCTCCTTCAGAGACCCGGGGCACCTTCGGTGATTGGACACAGGCTCCTTCAATCAGAGACCCGGGGCACCTTCGGTGATTGGACACAGGCTCCTTCAGAGACCCGGGGCACCTTCGGTGATTGGACACCGGCTCCTTCAGAGACCCGGGGCACCTTTAGTGATTGGACACAGGCTCCTTCAGAGACCTGGGGCACCTTCGGTGATTGGACACAGGCTCCTTCAATCAGAGACCTGGGGCACCTTCGGTGATTGGACACCGGCTCCTTCAGAGACCCAGGGTGTGACGGTATTACAATGATATCCCCGTCAACGTTCCCTTCTTCCCATAACAAAAATCACCCCAATATTCCACGAGGAGGAATATTCCTGGAGTCGCCCAGAAAGCCACACATGCCAAGCTTACTGCTGGAACAACACACTTTAATGGTTTTCTTCTCAGCTTTTTATACAGTCCAAGACATTAAAGCAACAATGAGATCTCCACCCCCCCTAATCACACACTAAGGCTAATTACTAAAACATTCTAGACAGGTCGGCACCGACCGATAATTATCATGTCTAATCACTGCACATTCCTTAAACAGCATAACAACAAACCACCTTCACACACTGAGTTTCCTAGGCAGACGTTTCATCCCTGCATCCAGTTTGACACCTAGTAACACCTCTGAGCATCACTAGGTTGTAGACAGTGTTATCACACAATTAAAGGCCTTTCAAAAGCTAGCCTTATTTAACATATGAACAGTCTGTTACACAGAGAGATGAGTCACACATGAAACCACCTGTTACCTCTAACCCACAGCATTAAATTAGCAGGGAGAATTAAACTGAAGCATATATAGGCAATTGCATCACACAGGGCACCTTCAGTGATTGGACACAGGCTCCTTCAATCAGAGACCCGGGGCACCTTCGGTGATTGGACACCGGCTCCTTCAATCAGAGACCCGGGGCACCTTCAGTGATTGGACACAGGCTCCTTCAATCAGAGACCCGGGGCACCTTTGGTGATTGGACACCGGCTCCTTCAGAGACCCGGGGCACCTTCGGTGATTGGACACAGGCTCCTTCAATCAGAGACCCGGGGCACCTTTAGTGATTGGACACAGGCTCCTTCAGAGACCCGGGGCACCTTTAGTGATTGGACACAGGCTCCTTCAATCAGAGACCCGGGGCACCTTCAGTGATTGGACACAGGCTCCTTCAATCAGAGACCCGGGGCACCTTCAGTGATTGGACACCGGCTCCTTCAATCAGAGACCCGGGGCACCTTCGGTGATTGGACACCGACTCCTTCAGAGACCCGGGGCACCTTCGGTGATTGGACACCGACTCCTTCAATCAGAGACCGGGGTACCTTCGGTGATTGGACACAAGCTCCTTCAAATCAGAGACCAGGGGCACCTTCGGTGATTGGACACAAGCTCCTTCAATCAGAGACCAGGGGCACCTTCGGTGATTGGACACAGGCTCCTTCAGAGACCCGGGGCACCTTCGGTGATTGGACACCAACTCCTTCAAAGACTGGGGCACCTTCGGGGATTGGACACCGGCTCCTTCAGAGACTGGGGCACCTTCAGTGATTGGACACAGGCTCCTTCAAATCAGAGACTGGGGCACCTTCGAGGACTGGACACCGGCTCCTTCAGAGACTGGGGCACCTTCAGGTGATTGGACACTGGTGGGCTGTATTGTGGGAAGGTCCATATAGCCCCTCCTATTCCCAACAAGCCATAGGATGAAGCCAGGACCAGGGGGACAGTGTCCGGCATTATTATGGGGATTACAGGCAAGTCCTCTTTTATGGGACAGGATTGAGGTCTGGCTGTGCTCGGATTGGATCGTACAGGACACATATGGGCTCCATAGACTCTGGGATTTCCCCAAGCAGTAGAACACAGAGCTGGGCATTACAACAACAATGCCAACAAAGGCAGTGCGGTCCTGAACTCAAAAAGTGGCCTAAACCACCAGAGGGCCAAGCTGGTGTCCACACCCGGCAGGTCTTTACAGATGGGAGAACCAGGCGGGAGGCGAACAAATCGAGGAAACAGACATCTATAGAGCCGAAGGTCGTGACTGAACAAGTTGAGTGAGATTTACCAGGAAGAGGAGGAACCTGGTCCTGCGAGGTAAATGTCTTCCAGATAACCAGCCTAACCCACCTAGAATGAGTGACACGCGGCGCCCCCTGCAGGACAGAGATTGGTGGAGAGGTGACTCCACACCACGGCCACAGAGAAATCTCTTTGGAATGCTTGAGAGCCGGACAAAGAAGAGGCAGAAAAAGATTTCCATGTATCAGAAGCACCTTGTCCTTGGACAACTCTGCCAGTTCCGAGACACATCCTGCCACCAAAAATGCCACCTCATGAGCGAGGCGAGCCAGGAGCATTTCCTGAACGGGCTTAAAAGGGGAGGATCCCAGGAGGACAGCGAGGATTGAACACGGGGAGTCATGTGAGCCAACCCCTGAAGAGACATCTATACCAGAGGACTAGGTCAAGTGCTGATCTAAACCAGACTGAAGAAAAGCCAGGATACGTTCCATGGAGTAATGTCCAGGGTGGAACTTTTCTTCCTCACACTATGAAAAGTAAACCCAAGCGCAACAACAGACCTTAAGCAAGGTCCAGCCTTTAGAAGCATCGGAGTCAGAGACCTCTCAGGAGCTGGGCCCTAACAGTCAAAACCAGTGACCAGGATACAGAATGATAGGCCAGCCTATGAGAGAGTGGGTCAGGTAGAGCGAGTGGGTCAGGTAGAGAGAGTGGGTCAGGTAGAGAGAGTGGGTCAGGTAGAGAGAGTGGGTCAGGTAGAGAGAGTGGGTCAGGTACAGCGAGTGGGTCAGGTACAGCGAGTGGGTCAGGTACAGCGAGTGGGTCAGGTACAGCGAGTGGGTCAGGTACAGCGAGTGGGTCAGGTACAGCGAGTGGGTCAGGTAGAGAGAGTGGGTCAGGTAGAGCGAGTGGGTCAGGTAGAGCGAGTGGGTCAGGTAGAGCGAGTGGGTCAGGTAGAGAGAGTGGGTCAGGTAGAGAGAGTGGGTCAGGTAGAGAGAGTGGGTCAGGTAGAGAGAGTGGGTCAGGTAGAGCGAGTGGGTCAGGTAGAGAGAGTGGGTCAGGTAGAGAGAGTGGGTCAGGTAGAGCGAGTGGGTCAGGTAGAGCGAGTGGGTCAGGTAGAGAGAGTGGGTCAGGTAGAGACAGTGGGTCAGGTAGAGAGAGTGGGTCAGGTAGAGAGAGTGGGTCAGGTAGAGACAGTGGGTCAGGTAGAGACAGTGGGTCAGGTAGAGACAGTGGGTCAGGTAGAGAGAGTGGGTCAGGTAGAGCGAGTGGGTCAGGTAGAGCGAGTGGGTCAGGTAGAGACAGTGGGTCAGTGTAACGGAACGTCCCGCGCTCCGCTTCCTTCATATACCGCTTACTATCAGTCTGGATATAGATATCAGATCTTCCAGCTGCTCACAACGAGACGAAACTTGTTTGTCTGCTGAACATGGACTGTTTATTAGAACCAAGAATACAACCTTATATACATGTAGCGCTACCCCCTCGGGGGCCGCTGGTTGTTTTGGGATCGGCGTATTAAGTTACCTCTAATCGTTGTCTAGGGTGATGGCAGTGAGTAGAGCAGGAAACGAATGTCCAATCAGCGGAATAGGTTTTCTGAATGCTTTATTTCACGGTCTAACATGAGATAGGAAAGGAAAGGTTGATGAAGTAAGAACTTTGCGCTATCAGGCTTGGATGAGAAAAGAGCAGTCCTGCTCTCAGTGGTAGTAGATACAGTTCCTTGCCACTCCAGCCGGAGTGGGTGAAGTGCCCCCGGACAGACTCCTGCCACGAGCCTGGCAGCCGGAGTGGGTGAAGTGCCCCCGGACAGACTCCTGCCACGAGCCTGGCAGCCGGAGTGAGTGAAGTGCCCCCGGACAGACTCCTGCCACGAGCCTGGCAGCCGGAGTGGGTGAAGTGCCCCCGGACAGACTCCTGCCACGAGCCCGGCAGCCGGAGTGGGTGAAGTGCCCCCGGACAGACTCCTGCCACGAGCCTGCCAGCCGGAGTGGGTGAAGTGCCCCCGGACAGACTCCTGCCACGAGCCTGGCAGCCGGAGTGGGTGAAGTGCCCCCGGACAGACTCCTGCCACGAGCCTGGCAGCCGGAGTGGGTGAAGTGCCCCCGGACAGACTCCTGCCACGAGCCTGGCAGCCGGAGTGAGTGAAGTGCCCCCGGACAGACTCCTGCCACGAGCCTGGCAGCCGGAGTGGGTGAAGTGCCCCCGGACAGACTCCTGCCACGAGCCTGCCAGCCGGAGTGGGTGAAGTGCCCCCGGACAGACTCCTGCCACGAGCCCGGCAGCCGGAGTGGGTGAAGTGCCCCCGGACAGACTCCTGCCACGAGCCTGCCAGCCGGAGTGGGTGAAGTGCCCCCGGACAGACTCCTGCCACGAGCCTGGCAGCCGGAGTGGGTGAAGTGCCCCCGGACAGACTCCTGCCACGAGCCCGGCAGCCGGAGTGGGTGAAGTGCCCCCGGACAGACTCCTGCCACGAGCCTGGCAGCCGAAGTGTCACTCTAATGCCGCATACACACCATCACTTTATGTGATTGTAACGGACACAGGCATGCTGCCGAGACAGTTATAATCTTCGTGCAGGGGGACTACAAGGAACTGCATGGCTTGTCACCATTGGATGTACCACATTGTATTCTGAGCTCAAAGGGTTAACTGGACAAGTCTCTTTCATTGCTGGAATGCTAATGTACTCTTCGCATAGATAATGAACTCTTCTTTTGTGTGCAGGTAAACAGCCCCCTGTGAGGTGTATGCTGATGGGGATTATGTGTGAGTGATAATTGTTTTAAAGGTTAATTGAATTCTATGTGCCTGGCCAGGAAATGTTAAGTGGGGTGAGGTGCCGAAGAGTCTAGAAACTGGTCAAGTGATTAATTCAAGGAGATGTCATTGTTTCAGGGGGTCTGTGTTGAAGCCCCCTACTGGGAAAAGGGGA
This sequence comes from Rana temporaria, assembly GCF_905171775.1. Lineage (NCBI taxonomy): Eukaryota > Metazoa > Chordata > Amphibia > Anura > Ranidae > Rana > Rana temporaria. The sequence continues at coordinate 46,169 of NW_024404492.1, read as the reverse complement.
GGGCGGAAACTGTCATTGTTCTTGTAACAGTTGTAAGCAGATATAAGCAGGTGAAATATGCCAAATAAAGTCAGTCTGCTTGACCCTCCAAACGTAGCACGTCTCGTTTCTTGGAAGGGCGTTCGATGGGATATACCGGCGGTACCTGCATATCGCAGCTTGCCAGGGAAAAGGACTTCTCCAACGGCCGATACCCCTCACTACCAGTGGGTAGCCGTTACATTTGGTTGGTAGCAGTGGGATGGTCCTTTTATCCAAAGAGCAAGTGCTGAATGGAGTCGCAGTACGCCAGGCTGAAAAGATCCACACTGAAAGATCTATTGGAGAGTCGTGGTAGGAGCGCCAGCAACAGACCACGGAGGGAGCTGATAGCTGAACTGCTGGAGCTGGACGAAATGGATGGATCCATGGAAGGAACGGAGCCCCTTGTACCGGTCAGCGAGGAAGATGTAATTACTGGGATTGTACAGCGGAGATTATCCTTGTATCCAGAAACGTCCGTGGAACTTATCAACCAGCTGTTCCGGGAAGCAAGGGAAGAGATACAAACGAAGAGGGGACAAGAACTGGAACTGGTAAGAGCGAGACAGCCCATTACACATGCAGTTCCTACCCCCCCACCTGCTGCTACAGGAAAGAAAATACAGTTCACTGCATTTAAAGCTTTTGTAGAAAGTGAGGAGGAAATCGATGGATATTTGGCGGACTTTGAGAGGCAGTGCTCACTACACCAGGTACCACCAGACCAATGGGTCACTATTTTGTCGGGGAAATTGTCGGGCAAAGCCAATGAAGCCTTTCGGGCTCTCGCTCCAGAGGATATTTTACAATACCAGCAAGTTAAAAAGGCGCTGCTAACCCGATATGCCGTGACGCCAGAAGCCTACCGCCGGCGCTTCCGGGAGTCCAAGAAGAAGGCTGTGGACTCCCACATGGAATGGGCCAACCAGTTACAAAGGGTGGCATCCCTTTGGGTCCAAGGGTGCAAGGCCAACACCGGGGAGGAAGTATTGCAGCTGTTCCTAATGGAACATTTCTTCCAAGACCTGGCCGCAGACATACAAGACTGGGTACGAGATCGCCGTCCCGCTAACTTAAACGAGGCGGCTCGGCTAGCAGATGAGTACGCGGAGACAAGGAAAGTAAGCCAGGGTACTACACGGCTGGCTCATAAGGTAGAACCGCGTACTCCAACCGTCACCCCACGCCCAGAGTTTCGGGCTCCAGTTCCACCACATCCTCAGGGGCCTAGCAACTACCCCCGGGATTCGCCTAGGGTGACGTGCCATCACTGCAGCGACACGGGACATATTGCTCGTTATTGCCCTTTGAGAGCTACAAATAACAATTGGAGACGCACAGAACCTAACACAGAGGTCACTCCATCACGTCCCTCTGCGGACCACTGCCTGGAGACCGAAGGGGGCCCTGAGGAATGTCTGGGAATTTGGTATGAGGCAGACCCAATACAAGCGGCCTCTCCGGATAACCGTCAGCATCACCGTCAGGAGGTACGAGTGAATGGACAAGTAGCACAAGGCTTAAGAGATTCCGGGACTACTATCACTCTGATTCAAAAACATCTGGTAAAGCCAGAGAACGTGTCCACTCGCACAGTTGCCGTCCGGGTCGCAGGGGGTGCTGTATTTCACGTACCCACCACCCGGGTGCACTTAGACTGGGGAGCCGGGTCAGGAAAGACCACAGTTGGTATCATGGACAACCTACCTGCCGAGGTGGTGCTGGGCAACGACATTGGCCCTCTGACTTCGGCTTATTTACCTACACCTGCTGCTGCTTGTCCCGTGACCACCCGCGTTGCTGGAATCAACCCACTTGCTGCTGAGAACCGGGTAAGACTACCTTCCCCGACATGTACTGTAGATCCGGCACAATATCACAGTCTAAAATGGGAATGTGACAAGTTGGCCAGTGAGAAATCAGAGATGCAACGACACTATGTCATGTATTATGAGATGTCCCGTGGCTTGAACATTGAAATGCACAAACAGGCGGAAATTGTCAAAAGATTAAATGGGATTTGCATCCAGGTGGTGCCGTATCTGTCCCAAGAGCATCAGCAACAGGGAGCCAATGAGAGAGCAAAGCAAGTGACTGTTCCAGAACTGAATTCTATTATTCACCGTCACCATCAGCTACCGACCTGGTAAGCCAATGGGAAGGCCGACGGACTGTCCAGGCAAACGGAACTTTTACCTTAACAGCAGACCGGACATCCCCAAGTTGATCCGAAAAGGATCAATCCGGGTCTGCCGGAGTGTTCCACAAAGGGGGAGTAGTGTAACGGACACAGGCATGCTGCCGAGACAGTTATAATCTTCGTGCAGGGGGACTACAAGGAACTGCATGGCTTGTCACCATTGGATGTACCACATTGTATTCTGAGCTCAAAGGGTTAACTGGACAAGTCTCTTTCATTGCTGGAATGCTAATGAACCCTCTTTTGTGTGCAGGTAAACAGCCCCCTGTGAGGTGTATGCTGATGGGGATTATGTGTGAGTGATAATTGTTTTAAAGGTTAATTGAATTCTATGTGCCTGGCCAGGAAATGTTAAGTGGGGTGAGGTGCCGAAGTCTCTAGAAACTGGTCAAGTGATTAATTCAAGGAGATGTCATTGTTTCAGGGGGTCTGTGTTGAAGCCCCCTACTGGGAAAAGGGGAGGGCGGAAACTGTCATTGTTCTTGTAACAGTTGTAACCAGATATAAGCAGGTGAAATATGCCAAATAAAGTCAGTCTGCTTGACCCTCCAAACGTAGCCCGTCTCGTTTCTTGGAAGGGCGTTCGATGGGATATACCGGCGGTACCTGCATATCGCAGCTTGCCAGGGAAAAGGACGTCGCCAACGGCCGATACCCCTCACTACCAGTGGGTAGCCGTTACAGTGATGAAAAAAAACGACATTTTCTGTGAAGTAAAAAATGACGTTTTTGAAACTTCAATTTTCAAAGAGGAAGTTGCCTACACACCATCGTTTTTCTCACAATGTTCTTGCAAAGTGAGGTTACGTTCACCACGTTTTACCATTGAAGCTCGCTTCATAAGTAGCTTCTGGGCATGCGTGGATGAAAAAACGTCTTAGAAAACGAAGTTTTTTGCTACACACGGTCAATTTCTGTGAAGTAAAAAGTGCACTTTTGAAAAACGACACATAAAATTGAAGCATGCTTCAATTTTTTTTGGTCGTTTTTTACAAGACATAAAACGACGTTTTCCCCCACACACAGTCAATTAAAGTGACGTTTTTAAAAACGTCATTTTTTTTCATCACATAAAGTGATTGTGTGTACGCGGCATAAGGATTGCTGAGAAGAACAAGTCTCTGCCACGACTTGGCTCCGATTTTGAACAGGATGTCAGATGAGGCGTCTGCCACAGGCTCGATGCTGACAATGGTGAACAGCAGAACAATTCCTCCCCAGTCTTTCTCTTTGGGGTCACCGACTGACAGTACTGAGGTTATCTGTCAATGTCCGGTCACCAGATCCCCGATGGTTCGTTCAAGCCCTTTTGGATCACCTGCCTCCGGGTTCTCCTCAAGCCGATCCCCCACCGAGCGGCATACAGCCTGGGATCTTCTCAGTAGAGGGGGACCCAGTAAGTCACTGGGTCCCTCTGAAAGCATCAATCACGCCAGGCCATAGTGGTGAGGCCCGCGATGTGCGCACACCCTAAAGGTGGGTGCCGCACCTGGAACCAGGAACCCGCAAAGAACGCAGACCAACGGCCTCCGCCACAGAAATACCCCCTCCCAGTATGCACAGCGAGGCTCAACTCCTCTGATTGGCTGCTGGGAAGAGGCGGCTCCGCCTGGATCCTTCTGGCGCCACCTGCTGCCCAGGGATGGTGCCTCATCCCCAGAACACAGTCTAGCACACAGAACAATCCAGATTTGGCGACAGCCAAATTTAACACAATTCAGGATGAGAGCAACTTACCTCTCTCACTCTCCCACTAACTTTAGCGTAACGCCTTTACTGAAAGTAAGGGGGCGCTACATACTCCCCCCACTTGAATGACACTGTCCCCAGTGTCCTAAGCATTCAAGCCTGAATGCCAGCCTGATACCTGCTAACAGTATAGAAAAGTAGGAAAAAAGAGAGAACACTCCAGACATAAGACATACACACATACACAGCCCTATCTATCTAGGCTGACCATTCTCCGCAGTGTTGATAGTAGGTGGGTCCCGAAAAACCTGCATAATACAAATATATACATCCTAATAAATTGAGAACATTCCTATATACAATACTCCAAGGTCAGAAGTGAGACTGCACGCTCCCGTCAGAACGCGGAATCTCCTCCCAGAGAGTGCAAGTGCTGGAGACGATTTACTTTTACTCTGTTGCAAGAAATATAAAACCCTATGTACAATTGTGTCCGGCAATAAAATGCTGCAGAACACTGCCCCTAGCGGTCAGTGCCCTGGTACTGCGGCAGTCCAAGTTCAATTGCAAAGAAGTAGCAGCAAAAAGGAAGTAAAACGATAAAGTACTTATTTTCTCACTGAATCTTCCGGTACTGCTGTGAAGAAGTTGGCAAGCAACCCGTCTAACTGACTGAACCCAACCCCTCCAAAGTTCTTCACATAAGTCTTGATGTGGACCCGGAGAGGCCCGGGGGAAAGGGGAAAACACAACTGGAATGGGGCAAACCCTTGTCCAGAACTTCCGAAAAGTCAGTAGGTCAGGCAAACTCGACATCTGACCTACTTATAAAAGCGGGGATCGGGCAAAACAACATCAGGCGCCCGCCCAGAGATGGGCACAGCATGGGTTGGAGGAGCGGTGATATTTAAAAACAGCAATGGACTCACCGACTCCTTAGGTTAGGCATATGATGGCGGTGCTAGGTGCACGCAGTGTTCTCCGGACGGAGCGCCCCTTTTTCTGAGCACCGTAGAAAGCACCGGACCCTCCATAGCCCTGCGTCTCAGGAAACCGAGGCTGGAAAAGATGGTCAGGAAGATCGCCATGGTCAGGAAGATCGCCATGGTCAGGAAGATCGCCATGGTCAGGAAGATCGCCACGGTCAGGAAGATCGCCACGGTCAGGAAGATCGCCACGGTCAGGAAGATCGCCACGGTCAGGAGGATCGCCATGGTCAGGAAGATCGCCATGGTCAGGAAGATCGCCATGGTCAGGAGGATCGCCATGGTCAGGAGGATCGCCATGGTCAGGAGGATCGCCATGGTCAGGAAGATCGCCATGGTCAGGAAGATCGCCATGGTCAGGAAGATCGCCATCATCAGAATCACCCGACAAGGATTCCAAATCTGAGGAGTTCTATTCCTCCGCAGGGAGGCAGTTGCGGCCTCGTGATCGAGCTGCAGATAAGTCCGGCCGATTTGGTAGTTTCCAATCACTGCAACCAATTTGTCGGTGGGGTCCCCCTCCGATAGCGACACACTGGACGGAGGCTGCGCCAACTAAAACAGCCTCCGAAACAGTCTCTCAAGTGGGTTCAGCCCACTCACTTGGCATGCGGGCCACAGAGTCACCGTTCTCCGTCTCATCCAGCGGGTTTACCTCCAATAAGCAGGAGGGCGAGGCAGCAGAAGATAAGGTCTTGGTGGACGGGACGGTAGTGGCGTCAGCGTTCACCGCCTCCAGTCCGACGATCCCCCCGGATGAAGGGGGTTCCAGTCATGGTGCCTCCACCTCCACGGTAACCATCCCAGAGAAACGATCCACTTGGTCTGCGGATTTGGCGTGAAGATGGGCATTTCTTCGTGTAACGGCTACCCGGGCTAGTGAGAGGGTATCAGCCGTTGGAGAAGTCCTTTTCCCTGGCAAGCTGCGATATGCAAGTAAAACCGGTATCCCCGTCCACGAGATCCAGAGAGAGAGAGAGTCCCCCTTTCAAGAACGAGACGATGCTGCGTTTGAAGGGTCAAACAAGACTGACTGTAGGCAGAATAGTTCATAGGTCCGTTACACTTCGCTCGTTTGGCGCAAAACTCTTACCCACGTCTCACGCAGGGGAGGGTGACTCCTCCCACTTGAAGAACTTGTCCAGGCACGTTTCAGGCGCGTGATCTGCTGCGCGTACGCCCAAGCTTAGCTGTATGACTCCCTCGTAGCTGGACAGTTCAAACACGATGCTCTTCGCTCTTTAATAAATCTTGTACTCACAGTTCTTGTTGCCAAAGGTAACAGCCGATATCCCGGACGAGCCCCCACGTTTCCATAATACCCCGAGACTGGGGATCCCACCACAACCCATCCATAATACCCCGAGACTGGGGATCCCACAACAACCCGTCCATAATACCCCAATACTTCAGATCCCACCACAACCCGTCCATAATACCCCGAGACTGGGGATCCCACCACAACCCATCCATAATACCCCGAGACTGGAGATCCCACCACAACCCATCCATAATACCCCGAGACTGGAGATCCCACCACAACCCGTCCATAATACCCCAATACTAGAGATCCCACCACAACCCTTCCATAATACCCCAATACTGGAGATCCCACCACAACCCATCCATAATACCCCAATACTGGAGATCCCACCACAACCCGTCCATAATTCCCCCCGAGACTGGAGATCCCACCACAACCCATCCATAATACCCCAATACTGGAGATCCCACCACAACCCATCCATAATACCCCAAGACTGGAGATCCCACCACAACCCGTCCATAATACCCCGAGACTGGAAATCCCACCACAACCCGTCCATAATACCCCGAGACTGGAGATCCCACCACAACCCGTCCATAATACCCCAATACTTCAGATCCCACCACAACCCGTCCATAATACCCCAATACTTCAGATCCCACCACAACCCGTCCATAATACCCCAATACTTCAGATCCCACCACAACCCGTCCATAATACCCCAATACTTCAGATCCCACCACAACCCGTCCATAATACCCCGAGACTGGGGATCCCACCACAACCCATCCATAATACCCCGAGACTGGAGATCCCACCACAACCCATCCATAATACCCCGAGACTGGAGATCCCACCACAACCCGTCCATAATACCCCAATACTAGAGATCCCACCACAACCCTTCCATAATACCCCAATACTGGAGATCCCACCACAACCCATCCATAATACCCCAATACTGGAGATCCCACCACAACCCGTCCATAATTCCCCCCGAGACTGGAGATCCCACCACAACCCATCCATAATACCCCAATACTGGAGATCCCACCACAACCCATCCATAATACCCCAAGACTGGAGATCCCACCACAACCCGTCCATAATACCCCGAGACTGGAAATCCCACCATAACCCGTCCATAATACCCCGAGACTGGGGATCCCACCACAACCCATCCATAATACCCCGAGACTGGAGATCCCACCACAACCCGTCCATAATACCCCGAGACTGGAAATCCCACCACAACCCGTCCATAATACCCCGAGACTGGGGATCCCACCACAACCCATCCATAATACCCCGAGACTGGAGATCCCACCACAACCCGTCCATAATACCCCGAGACTGGAGATCCCACCACAACCCATCCATAATACCCCGAGACTGGGGATCCCACCACAACCCATCCATAATACCCCGGGACTGGAGATCCCACCACAACCCGTCCATAATACCCCGAGACTGGAGATCCCACCACAACCCGTCCATAATACCCCAATACTGGAGATCCCACCACAACCAGTCCATAATACCCCAATACTGGAGATCCCACCACAACCCGTCCATAATACCCCAATACTGGAGATCCCACCACAACCAGTCCATAATACCCCGAGACTGGAGATCCCACCACAACCCGTCCATAATACCCC